>NW_027601271.1:202947-212598 GCF_053455715.1 Rhinoraja longicauda | reverse complement strand
ATGCGACTAATGCATCGTATTAGGATAACTTTGCAGGCTGCTGCATTGTTAAATGCAGCGCTGGCCTTGCATTAAAGCAATATTGCAACCCCCTGGGATGTTAAATGCAATAAAATTAATTGCAATCATTTTGCAAAACCTCTCAAATGTTAAATGCAATTAATGCAACGCATTAAAATCTTTATTGGTGTACGGTTCCTCCTGACATCCACCCACCCACCCACCGATCGATCAATCAATCAATCAATCTTTGATTTGTTCTTATTATTAATAATATAAATTATTATTACTATAGTATTATTATTGTATTTACTACCCCCGGCATCGCATTAGGATGACTTTTCAGGCTGCTGCAATGTTAAATGCAGTGATCGCCTTGCATTAAAGAAATATTGCAACACCATGCGATGTGAAATGCAATAATAATCCTGCAAAACCTCTCAAATGTTAAACGTGACTAATGCATCGTATTAGGATAACTTTGCAGGCTACTGCAATGTTAAATGCAGTGATGGCCTTGCATTAAAGTCACCTAGCTACCCCCAATGGATGTTTTCTGCATTAAATTAATTGCAATAATTTTGCAAAACCTCTCAAATGTTAAATGCAACAAATGCATCACATTAGGATGACTTTTCAGGCTTGCTGCAATGTTAAATGCAGTGATCGCCTTGCATTAAAGAAATATTGCAACACCCTGCGATGTGAAATGCAATAATAATCCTGCAAAACCTCTCAAATGTTAAATGCGACTAACGCATCGTATTAGGATAACTTTGCAGGCTGCTGCATTGTTAAATGCAGCGCTGGCCTTGCATTAAAGCAATATTGCAACCCCCTGGGATGTTAAATGCAATAAAATTAATTGCAATCATTTTGCAAAACCTCTCAAATGTTAAATGCAATTAATGCAACGCATTAAAATCTTTATTGGTGTACGGTTCATCCTGACATCCACCCACCCACCGATCGATCAATCAATCAATCAATCTTTGATTTATTCTTATTATTAATAATATAAATTATTATTACTATAGTATTATTATTGTATTTACTACCCCCGGCATCGCATTAGGATGACTTTTCAGGCTGCTGCAATGTTAAATGCAGTGATCGCCTTGCATTAAAGAAATATTGCAACACCCTGTGATGTGAAATGCAATAATAATCCTGCAAAACCTCTCAAATGTTAAACATGACTAATGCATCGTATTAGGATAACTTTGCAGGCTACTGCAATGATAAATGCAGTGATGGCCTTGCATTAAAGTCACCTAGCTACCCCCAATGGATGTTTTCTGCATTAAATTAATTGCAATAATTTTGCAAAACCTCTCAAATGTTAAATGCAACAAATGCATCGCATTAGGATGACTTTTCAGGCTTGCTGCAATGTTAAATGCAGTGATCGCCTTGCATTAAAGAAATATTGCAACACCCTGCGATGTGAAATGCAATAATAATCCTGCAAAACCTCTCAAATGTTAAACGTGACTAATGCTTCGTATTAGGATAACTTTGCAGGCTACTGCAATGTTAAATGCAGTGATGGCCTTGCATTAAAGTCACCTAGCTACCCCCAATGGATGTTTTCTGCATTAAATTAATTGCAATAATTTTGCATAACCTCTCAAATGTTAAATGCAACAAATGCATCGCATTAGGATGACTTTTCAGGCTTGCTGCAATGTTAAATGCAGTGATCGCCTTGCATTAAAGAAATATTGCAACACCCTGCGATGTGAAATGCAATAATAATCCTGCAAAACCTCTCAAATGTTAAATGCGACTAATGCATCGTATTAGGATAACTTTGCAGGCTGCTGCATTGTTAAATGCAGCGCTGGCCTTGCATTAAAGCAATATTGCAACCCCCTGGGATGTTAAATGCAATAAAATTAATTGCAATCATTTTGCAAAACCTCTCAAATGTTAAATGCAATTAATGCAACGCATTAAAATCTTTATTGGTGTACGGTTCCTACTGACATCCACCCACCCACCCACCGATCGATCAATCAATCAATCAATCTTTGATTTATTCTTATTATTAATAATATAAATTATTATTACTATAGTATTACTATTGTATTTACTACCCCCGGCATCGCATTAGGATGACTTTTCAGGCTGCTGCAATGTTAAATGCAGTGATCGCCTTGCATTAAAGAAATATTGCAACACCCTGCGATGTGAAATGCAATAATAATCCTGCAAAACCTCTCAAATGTTAAACGTGACTAATGCATCGTATTAGGATAACTTTGCAGGCTACTGCAATGTTAAATGCAGTGATGGCCTTGCATTAAAGTCACCTAGCTACCCCCAATGGATGTTTTCTGCATTAAATTAATTGCAATCATTTTGCAAAACCTCTCAAATGTTAAATGCAACAAATGCATCGCATTAGGATGACTTTTCAGGCTTGCTGCAATGTTAAATGCAGTGATCGCCTTGCATTAAAGAAATATTGCAACACCCTGCGATGTGAAATGCAATAATAATCCTGCAAAACCTCTCAAATGTTAAATGCGACTAATGCATCGTATTAGGATAACTTTGCAGGCTGCTGCATTGTTAAATGCAGCGCTGGCCTTGCATTAAAGCAATATTGCAACCCCCATGGATGTTAAATGCAATAAAATTAATTGCAATAATTTTGCAAAACCTCTCAAATGTTAAATGCAATTAATGCAACGCATTAAAATCTTTATTGGTGTACGGTTCCTCCTGACATCCACCCACCCACCCACCGATCGATCAATCAATCAATCAATCTTTGATTTATTCTTATTATTAATAATATTAATTATTATTACTATAGTATTATTATTGTATTTACTACCCCCGGCATCGCATTAGGATGACTTTTCAGGCTGCTGCAATGTTAAATGCAGTGATCGCCTTGCATTAAAGAAATATTGCAACACCCTGCGATGTGAAATGCAATAATAATCCTGCAAAACCTCTCAAATGTTAAATGCGACTAATGCATCGTATTAGGATAACTTTGCAGGCTGCTGCATTGTTAAATGCAGCGCTGGCCTTGCATTAAAGCAATATTGCAACCCCCTGGGATGTTAAATGCAATAAAATTAATTGCAATCATTTTGCAAAAACTCTCAAATGTTAAATGCAATTAATGCAACGCATTAAAATCTTTATTGGTGTACGGTTCATCCTGACATCCACCCACCCACCGATCGATCAATCAATCAATCAATCTTTGATTTATTCTTATTATTAATAATATAAATTATTATTACTATAGTATTATTATTGTATTTACTACCCCCGGCATCGCATTAGGATGACTTTTCAGGCTGCTGCAATGTTAAATGCAGTGATCGCCTTGCATTAAAGAAATATTGCAACACCCTGCGATGTGAAATGCAATAATAATCCTGCAAAACCTCTCAAATGTTAAACATGACTAATGCATCGTATTAGGATAACTTTGCAGGCTACTGCAATGATAAATGCAGTGATGGCCTTGCATTAAAGTCACCTAGCTACCCCCAATGGATGTTTTCTGCATTAAATTAATTGCAATAATTTTGCAAAACCTCTCAAATGTTAAATGCAACAAATGCATCGCATTAGGATGACTTTTCAGGCTTGCTGCAATGTTAAATGCAGTGATCGCCTTGCATTAAAGAAATATTGCAACACCCTGCGATGTGAAATGCAATAATAATCCTGCAAAACCTCTCAAATGTTAAATGCGACTAATGCATCGTATTAGGATAACTTTGCAGGCTGCTGCATTGTTAAATGCAGCGCTGGCCTTGCATTAAAGCAATATTGCAACCCCCTGGGATGTTAAATGCAATAAAATTAATTGCAATAATTTTGCAAAACCTCTCAAATGTTAAATGCAATTAATGCAACGCATTAAAATCTTTATTGGTGTACGGTTCCTCCTGACATCCACCCACCCACCCACCGATCGATCAATCAATCAATCAATCTTTGATTTATTCTTATTATTAATAATATTAATTATTATTACTATAGTATTATTATTGTATTTACTACCCCCGGCATCGCATTAGGATGACTTTTCAGGCTGCTGCAATGTTAAATGCAGTGATCGCCTTGCATTAAAGAAATATTGCAACACCCTGCGATGTGAAATGCAATAATAATCCTGCAAAACCTCTCAAATGTTAAATGCGACTAATGCATCGTATTAGGATAACTTTGCAGGCTGCTGCATTGTTAAATGCAGCGCTGGCCTTGCATTAAAGCAATATTGCAACCCCCTGGGATGTTAAATGCAATAAAATTAATTGCAATCATTTTGCAAAAACTCTCAAATGTTAAATGCAATTAATGCAACGCATTAAAATCTTTATTGGTGTACGGTTCCTCCTGACATCCACCCACCCACCCACCGATCGATCAATCAATCAATCAATCTTTGATTTATTCTTATTATTAATAATATAAATTATTATTACTATAGTATTATTATTATTGTATTTACTACCCCCGGCATCGCATTAGGATGACTTTTCAGGCTGCTGCAATGTTAAATGCAGTGATCGCCTTGCATTAAAGAAATATTGCAACACCATGCGATGTGAAATGCAATAATAATCCTGCAAAACCTCTCAAATGTTAAACGTGACTAATGCATCGTATTAGGATAACTTTGCAGGCTACTACAATGTTAAATGCAGTGATGGCCTTGCATTAAAGTCACCTAGCTACCCCCAATGGATGTTTTCTGCATTAAATTAATTGCAATAATTTTGCAAAACCTCTCAAATGTTAAATGCAACAAATGCATCACATTAGGATGACTTTTCAGGCTTGCTGCAATGTTAAATGCAGTGATCGCCTTGCATTAAAGAAATATTGCAACACCCTGCGATGTGAAATGCAATAATAATCCTGCAAAACCTCTCAAATGTTAAATGCGACTAATGCATCGTATTAGGATAACTTTGCAGGCTGCTGCATTGTTAAATGCAGCGCTGGCCTTGCATTAAAGCAATATTGCAACCCCCTGGGATGTTAAATGCAATAAAATTAATTGCAATCATTTTGCAAAACCTCTCAAATGTTAAATGCAATTAATGCAACGCATTAAAATCTTTATTGGTGTACGGTTCCTCCTGACATCCACCCACCCACCCACCGATCGATCAATCAATCAATCAATCTTTGATTTATTCTTATTATTAATAATATTAATTATTATTACTATAGTATTATTATTGTATTTACTACCCCCGGCATCGCATTAGGATGACTTTTCAGGCTGCTGCAATGTTAAATGCAGTGATCGCCTTGCATTAAAGAAATATTGCAACACCCTGCGATGTGAAATGCAATAATAATCCTGCAAAACCTCTCAAATGTTAAATGCGACTAATGCATCGTATTAGGATAACTTTGCAGGCTGCTGCATTGTTAAATGCAGCGCTGGCCTTGCATTAAAGCAATATTGCAACCCCCTGGGATGTTAAATGCAATAAAATTAATTGCAATCATTTTGCAAAAACTCTCAAATGTTAAATGCAATTAATGCAACGCATTAAAATCTTTATTGGTGTACGGTTCATCCTGACATCCACCCACCCACCGATCGATCAATCAATCAATCAATCTTTGATTTATTCTTATTATTAATAATATAAATTATTATTACTATAGTATTATTATTGTATTTACTACCCCCGGCATCGCATTAGGATGACTTTTCAGGCTGCTGCAATGTTAAATGCAGTGATCGCCTTGCATTAAAGAAATATTGCAACACCCTGCGATGTGAAATGCAATAATAATCCTGCAAAACCTCTCAAATGTTAAACATGACTAATGCATCGTATTAGGATAACTTTGCAGGCTACTGCAATGATAAATGCAGTGATGGCCTTGCATTAAAGTCACCTAGCTACCCCCAATGGATGTTTTCTGCATTAAATTAATTGCAATAATTTTGCAAAACCTCTCAAATGTTAAATGCAACAAATGCATCGCATTAGGATGACTTTTCAGGCTTGCTGCAATGTTAAATGCAGTGATCGCCTTGCATTAAAGAAATATTGCAACACCCTGCGATGTGAAATGCAATAATAATCCTGCAAAACCTCTCAAATGTTAAATGCGACTAATGCATCGTATTAGGATAACTTTGCAGGCTGCTGCATTGTTAAATGCAGCGCTGGCCTTGCATTAAAGCAATATTGCAACCCCCTGGGATGTTAAATGCAATAAAATTAATTGCAATCATTTTGCAAAACCTCTCAAATGTTAAATGCAATTAATGCAACGCATTAAAATCTTTATTGGTGTACGGTTCCTCCTGACATCCACCCACCCACCCACCGATCGATCAATCAATCAATCAATCTTTGATTTATTCTTATTATTAATAATATTAATTATTATTACTATAGTATTATTATTGTATTTACTACCCCCGGCATCGCATTAGGATGACTTTTCAGGCTGCTGCAATGTTAAATGCAGTGATCGCCTTGCATTAAAGAAATATTGCAACACCCTGCGATGTGAAATGCAATAATAATCCTGCAAAACCTCTCAAATGTTAAATGCGACTAATGCATCGTATTAGGATAACTTTGCAGGCTGCTGCATTGTTAAATGCAGCGCTGGCCTTGCATTAAAGCAATATTGCAACCCCCTGGGATGTTAAATGCAATAAAATTAATTGCAATCATTTTGCAAAAACTCTCAAATGTTAAATGCAATTAATGCAACGCATTAAAATCTTTATTGGTGTACGGTTCCTCCTGACATCCACCCACCCACCCACCCACCGATCGATCAATCAATCAATCAATCTTTGATTTATTCTTATTATTAATAATATAAATTATTATTACTATAGTATTATTATTATTGTATTTACTACCCCCGGCATCGCATTAGGATGACTTTTCAGGCTGCTGCAATGTTAAATGCAGTGATCGCCTTGCATTAAAGAAATATTGCAACACCCTGCGATGTGAAATGCAATAATAATCCTGCAAAACCTCTCAAATGTTAAATGCGACTAATGCATCGTATTAGGATAACTTTGCAGGCTGCTGCATTGTTAAATGCAGCGCTGGCCTTGCATTAAAGCAATATTGCAACCCCCTGGGATGTTAAATGCAATAAAATTAATTGCAATCATTTTGCAAAAACTCTCAAATGTTAAATGCAATTAATGCAACGCATTAAAATCTTTATTGGTGTACGGTTCCTCCTGACATCCACCCACCCACCCACCCACCGATCGATCAATCAATCAATCAATCTTTGATTTATTCTTATTATTAATAATATAAATTATTATTACTATAGTATTATTATTGTATTTACTACCCCCAGCATCGCATTAGGATGACTTTTCAGGCTGCTGCAATGTTAAATGCAGTGATCGCCTTGCATTAAAGAAATATTGCAACACCCTGCGATGTGAAATGCAATAATAATCCTGCAAAACCTCTCAAATGTTAAACGTGACTAATGCTTCGTATTAGGATAACTTTGCAGGCTACTGCAATGTTAAATGCAGTGATGGCCTTGCATTAAAGTCACCTAGCTACCCCCAATGGATGTTTTCTGCATTAAATTAATTGCAATAATTTTGCAAAACCTCTCAAATGTTAAATGCAACAAATGCATCGCATTGGGATCACTTTTCAGGCTTGCTGCAATGTTAAATGCAGTGATCGCCTTGCATTAAAGAAATATTGCAACACCCTGCGATGTGAAATGCAATAATAATCCTGCAAAACCTCTCAAATGTTAAATGCGACTAATGCATCGTATTAGGATAACTTTGCAGGCTGCTGCATTGTTAAATGCAGCGCTGGCCTTGCACTAAAGCAATATTGCAACCCCCTGGGATGTTAAATGCAATAAAATTAATTGCAATCATTTTGCAAAACCTCTCAAATGTTAAATGCAATTAATGCAACGCATTAAAATCTTTATTGGTGTACGGTTCCTCCTGACATCCACCCACCCACCCACCGATCGATCAATCAATCAATCAATCTTTGATTTATTCTTATTATTAATAATATAAATTATTATTACTATAGTATTATTATTGTATTTACTACCCCCGGCATCGCATTAGGATGACTTTTCAGGCTGCTGCAATGTTAAATGCAGTGATCGCCTTGCATCAAAGAAATATTGCAACACCCTGCGATGTGAAATGCAATAATAATCCTGCAAACCTCTCAAATGTTAAACGTGACTAATGCATCGTATTAGGATAACTTTGCAGGCTACTGCAATGTTAAATGCAGTGATGTCCTTGCATTAAAGTCACCTAGCTACCCCCAATGGATGTTTTCTGCATTAAATTAATTGCAATAATTTTGCAAAACCTCTCAAATGTTAAATGCAACAAATGCATCGCATTAGGATGACTTTTCAGGCTTGCTGCAATGTTAAATGCAGTGATCGCCTTGCATTAAAGAAATATTGCAACACCCTACGATGTGAAATGCAATAATAATCCTGCAAAACCTCTCAAATGTTAAATGCGACTAATGCATCGTATTAGGATAACTTTGCAGGCTGCTGCATTGTTAAATGCAGCGCTGGCGTTGCATTAAAGCAATATTGCAACCCCCTGGGATGTTAAATGCAATAAAATTAATTGCAATCATTTTGCAAAACCTCTCAAATGTTAAATGCAATTAATGCAACGCATTAAAATCTTTATTGGTGTACAGTTCCTCCTGACATCCACCCACCCACCCACCGATCGATCAATCAATCAATCAATCAATCAATCAATCAATCTTTGATTTGTTCTTATTATTAATAATATAAATTAGTATTACTATAGTATTATTATTGTATTTACTACCCCCGGCATCGCATTAGGATGACTTTTCAGGCTGCTGCAATGTTAAATGCAGTGATCGCCTTGCATTAAAGAAATATTGCAACACCCTGCGATGTGAAATGCAATAATAATCCTGCAAAACCTCTCAAATGTTAAACGTGACTAATGCTTCGTATTAGGATAACTTTGCAGGCTACTGCAATGTTAAATGCAGTGATGGCCTTGCATTAAAGTCACCTAGCTACCCCCAATGGATGTTTTCTGCATTAAATTAATTGCAATAATTTTGCAAAACCTCTCAAATGTTAAATGCAACAAATGCATCGCATTAGGATGACTTTTCAGGCTTGCTGCAATGTTAAATGCAGTGATCGCCTTGCATTAAAGAAATATTGCAACACCCTGCGATGTGAAATGCAATAATAATCCTGCAAAACCTCTCAAATGTTAAATGCGACTAATGCATCGTATTAGGATAACTTTGCAGGCTGCTGCATTGTTAAATGCAGCGCTGGCCTTGCATTAAAGCAATATTGCAACCCCCTGGGATGTTAAATGCAATAAAATTAATTGCAATCATTTTGCAAAACCTCTCAAATGTTAAATGCAATTAATGCAACGCATTAAAATCTTTATTGGTGTACGGTTCATCCTGACATCCACCCACCCACCGATCAATCAATCAATCAATCAATCAATCTTTGATTTATTCTTATTATTAATAATATAAATTATTATTACTATAGTATTATTATTGTATTTACTACCCCCGGCATCGCATTAGGATGACTTTTCAGGCTGCTGCAATGTTAAATGCAGTG
>NW_027601271.1:121224-202447 GCF_053455715.1 Rhinoraja longicauda | reverse complement strand
ATTCACTGCGGAAAGAGAAGGGGAGCGGACACTGGGCATTACTGAACACGGTCTCCGGGGCTGAACACCGGCTCCACTTTCAGCTGGAGATCAGGAGTGTTGGAGTCGGTGCGCGGCTGCAGGTTTAACAATGTCAGACCCGGCTCCGACTGTGCCCGACCTGCCTGCTTCAGGGGAGAGGAGATAAGGCGACGGGCGGGGTAAAGGGCGGGTAGGGAACGAGCAGCCGCCCGCTACAATAGGCGGAATGGTCCTGTCTACAGTTAACCCCGCTCACAGTCTCTGATGGGGCCGGTTTCACAGACTTAACCGTGACCGGCCGCGTTTAACCAGGGCTCTGGGAACTCGGCATCTGATGGGGACGAGGAGGGTTCCAGAGGGAAGGCAGGGACAACTTAGGATCCGGCCCCAGAGTGGCTCCGCTAATGGATTCATTCCACAGTGAGTTCAGTTCAGTAACAATACACGCCGGTAGATCCGCGGCCACCGGTTCAGGAGATCGATCCAATTATTGACCAACAGGCAGGTTGAATCCGACTGTGACAGACTCCACAGTGAGACGTGTCCACAGGAGCGGGTGTTCACTCTGATCAATAACTCAGACACAGTGAACTTCACAATGTAAACCCCTCCCAGTCACACCGTCCCGGAGAGCTGCCTGTCCCGAGCACTGGGACAACTCTGGACAAGGTCCAACTGAAGGCAAGAACAACATTCTAGTGGGTCCCGTCAGTGGGAGAAAAAGAGGGTTAGTTTCGGCGGTCTGAAAATGAGAAAAATCACAGCGTTAATTCAACGATATTTAAATGAGAGGATATACTTGATATACTTCACTTATTCTTGCACAACGATCATCAGTTGGGAATATTGTAACACGATCAGAATCATGTCAACACCGGTTATCAGACGGAGTTATAAAACTTGAATTGTTCTGCTCACTTACCAGGGACTCCAACTGCAGCAATGATCACGTACAAGATTTTCTCCACGGCGTAATATTCATTGAGCTTTTCCCACATGTTCTCTGCCCAGCGAGGTGTCCCCGTGCACTACCGGTAATCTCTCGGAATGAAATGCTGGGGCAGAACATTCCCGGAGATTTTATACCATTTTCCGTCTCCACCGGGACAGTGAAGTTTCAGCAGATTTAAAAAAATAGAGATTTGGAAATGACTCGCAAACAGATGACATCAGCCAAGTGAAATCTCTGCTGAGACAGGTCGTGATTTATTCAGGGAATTGATTGAGAAACTCCAAAGACTGGGAATTGTAGCGATACTGAGGGATGGAAATAGGGAGCGGCATTGTTCCAGCAATGGGAATATTGTTTCAAACTCCATCGGATCCAACTCTCCACCACATGTTGTTTATCTGATTTCCTTCACTCAGCAAGGCAATCCCAAATTCTAGGAACCGTCTCAAGGCTTCTGGTGCCCAGTTTGAAGGTGGACTGGACAACCTTTGGCCCTTCCAGGTGAGACAGATGTTCACCTGCACCAACTCTAATCTCATCTACTGCATGTGGTGTTCCAGATATGGCCTCCTTTACATCGGCGTGGTGAAATGGAGACTCGGCGACCGTTTTGTCGAACACTTACCCTCGTTCTGCTCAGGCTTGCCGTAATCTCCCCGTTGCTAGCCATTGTAACCCCCACTCGCACACTGACCTTTCTGTCCTGGGCCTCCACCAGCGCCAGAGAGGTTACATTAAAACAGAAAGAACGCCACTTCATAGTCCGCTTGGGAACCTTGCAACCTAATGGTATGAACATTAGCAAATGCCAGGTAACTAACGTGCAACTTCCCGCTTTTCTCTCGCTCTTTTTCTTGCTTCACGCGGACTCGCACCTGTTCATCCCCTCCACCTCCACCTTCAACCGATATTCCCTCCTCTCTCTTTATAATTCCAACCTGCTCAATCCTTATCTCGCAACTTTTATCTTTTAACCTCTGGTCTCAACCACCTAACTATGAAAACGGTATTCACCCACTCATCATTCAAATCGCTTTGTCCTGTTGTTCCAGCCTTCTCCAGCTTCCCACCACAATCAGTCTGAAGAAGGGTCTCGAACCGAACATCACCCATCCATGTCCTTGGTAGGCTTAGCTAGTTCGGCGTGCCCTCTACAACTCTCACCAACTTCGACAGATGCACCATAGAAAGTATTTTATCTGGATGCATCACAGCTTGGTTTGGGAAAAGCTCCATACAGGAACGCAAGAAATTGTTGTGAATTGTCCAGACCATCACACAAAGCAACCTCCGTTCTATTGACTCAATTTATAAACCACGCTGCCTCGGCAAGGCCAGCAGCATAATCAAGGACGAGTCGCAGCCTTGCCACTCCTGCTTCTCCTCTGTCCCATCAGGCAAAAGGTATAGAAGTGTGAAAATGCACACCTCCACTTTCAGGGACAGTGTCTTCCCAGCTGTTATCAGGCAACGGAATCATCCCAGCACAACCAGAAAGCAATGCTGAACTACTATCTACCTCATGGTTGACCCTCGGACTATCCTCGATCGGATTTTGCCGGCTTTACCTTGCACTGAACGTTATCCCCTTATCATATATCTATACTCTGTAAATGGCTCGACTGTAATAATGTATTTTGTTTCCACTGACTGGGTGGCACGCAACAAAAGCTTTTCACGGTACCTCGGTACACGTGACAATAAACTGCACTAAACTGACATACTCAACTAGATTTCTCCAGAGGTGCAGCCTGACAGTGCGAGTGTGCGAGTCCGTGCAAGAGTGTGTTAGCACGTGTATGCGAGTGTAAATGTGTGAGATTGTGCAAATGAGTCGGTGTGTGTGTGTGTGCGTTAGTGTATGCGGTTGCAGGAATTTCAATGATACCTTATTATCACGTACCCAGGTAGAGTGAAATGCTTAGCTTTGCAGACAACCCGGTAACATCATGTAGCAGACCTCACCTAGGCAGTACAAAAGTGTCGCCACATTTTGACGCCGACAGTTACAAACGCTCCCTGCCGCCGTACGGCGGGTCGCTCCTTCGTTTTCGGCGGCCTTCCTCGCTCTCCGACGGTCCATCTCGCTCTCTGCGGTTCCTCGCAGCTCCCACCTCGCTCCCGAGGCTTGGTGCTCATCGCCATCCTCGGTGGGCGAGCCGGGCCGACCGGGCCGACTGAAGGGCTTGGCCCCGCTCACCAGGAACACTCCCGGCCACGCTGCGCTGCGCTGCTCGACGCGAACATCCAAGGATACACTCAATCCCAAGATGTGCACGCGTGCATGCGGGTCTGCGTGTGAGAGAGCGGTAGAGTATGTAAGAGTGCTTATATTTGTGTGTGTGTGTGTGTGTGTGTGTGTGTGTTTCTGTTTGTGCGTGAGTGTGCGTGTGAGTGCATCACTGTGGTGTAGTACTGATGGAATAACATATTGTAGGGTAGTACTGATGGAGTGACACGCTCCAATGTTGTACTGATGGAGTGTAACACTGTGGAGTAGTACTGGTGTAATGACGTACTGTGGAGGTGTATTGATGGAATGACACAATGTGGGGTAGCACGGATGTAATAGCACATTCTGTTGGAGTGACGCGGTAATACTGATGGACTGACACGCTCTGCGGTAGTACTGTTGCGATGAAAAACTGTGGTGAAATAGCGATGGAATTACACACTATGGAGTCGCAGCGATGGATTACCACACTGTGGGGTAATGCGGATAGAATGGCAAATTTGAGGTAGTCCTGATGGTGTGAAACACTTTGGGGAGTACTGATGGAAGAAAAAACTGCGGAGAGTACTGATGGAGTGACACGTTCTAGGGTTGCACTGGAGCGACATGATGTGGGGCAATACCGATGTAGTGTAACAATATGGAGTTGTATTGATGCAGTGAGACACTGTGTGGTTTCACCGACGGAGTGACACACTGAGCGGTAGTACTATGGTGATGACAAACTGTGGTGTAGTACTAATGCAATGACACACTGTTTGGTAATACTGATGGAATGACACAATTTGTGCAAGCACTTATGGAGTGACCCACTGGGATAGTCCTGATTGAATGATAAACGTCGGGTAGTGCTAATGGCGTGAGACATTGTGGGGAAATACTAATAGAGTGAAACTGTGGGGAATTACTGATGGAGTGACACAGTAAGATAGGGCTGATGGAGTAACATACTGTGCGGAATACTAATGGAGTGACACGCTGCGTGGTAGTACTGATGGAGCGATAATGCATTGTTCTGATGGAGTGACACACGTACTGATGCAATGATAACCCGAGTGATATTCCTGATGGCGCGATGCTCTATGGGGAGCCACTGATGGAGTGGCACAGTGTAGGGTAGTACAGATGGAGTAACAAACTATATTTTATTACTGATGCAGTGGCACACTGTGGGCAGTGCCGGTGGAGTGACACACTTTGAGGTAGTACTGATGCAGTGACATACTATGTGGCAGTACTGACGCAATAGCATATTGTGGAATAGTACTGATTGTGTGACACCCTGCGGTGTAGTACTGTTGGATAGACATATACCAGAGTAATACTGGTGGATTGAAGCACTGTGGGATAGTACTGATGGAAGGACTCATTGTGTAGTACTGATGGAGTGACACACCGTTGGATAGTACTGATAGAGTGACACCCTGTGTGATAGTACTAATGCAATAATACACAAGGTGGCACTGATGTTGAAAACACTGTGGGTGCGTATTGATGGAATGGTATATAGTGCGGTCGTACCAATGAAGTGACACGGTCTAGGGTTGTACTGATGGAGTGACATAGTGTGTTGTAGTAATGATCGTCTAACACACTGTTGGCTTGTATTGATGGAGTGATAGCCAGTGGGGTAGTATTGATGGAGTGACACAATGTGGGCAGTACAGATGGAGCAATACACTTTGGGGTAGTACTAGTGAAGTGACAAACTGTGGGCGGGCACTGATGGAGTAAAACATTTTGGTGTATTACTGATGGAGGAACAAACGATATCGTAGTACTGATGTCGTGGCACACTGTGGGATAGTATTAATGGTGTGAAACTAAATGGGATACTACTGATGTAATGACACATTATAGGGTAGTTCTGATGGAGTGACACATTGAGGGGGAGAACTGATCGAATGCAAACTGTGGGATAGTACTGATGGAATGACTATCCATTTAGTAGTATTGATGCAATGGCATTCCATGGGATAGTTCCGAATGAATGACATGTTGTGATGCAGTAATGATGGAGTAACAGACGATATGGTAGTGCTGATGGAGTGACACGCTGTGGGATAGTACTTATGGATTAGCATCCTGTGGGGTAGTACTGAGGGACTGGTACATTTTGGGGTAGCACTGATGGAGTGACGCATGCGATGGTATTACTGAAAGGGGGGAAAGCTGTGGGTAGTACGGATGAAATTACATACCTAAGGTAGTACTGACAGTGTGAAACACCTTGGGGCAGAAATGATGGAATGGCATAGTGTGTCATACACGCTCTTGGGTTCTACTGATGGAGTAACATGTAGTACTGATGGAGTGACAGACTGTGAAGTAGTATTGATGAGTGACCTAACGTGGGGTATTATTGATGTAATGGCACATTCTGGGGTAGTACTGACGGAGTGACAGTCCATGCGGCAGTACTATTGTTATGACATAATGTGGGATGGAATTGGTAGTGACACCCTGCGGTAGTACTGATGGAGTGACGCACTGTAGGGTAGTACTGGTGTAATGGTATACTGTTGGATAGTACTGATGGAGTGACGCACTGTGGTGCGATGCTCTATGGGGAGGCACTGATGGAGTGGCACAATGTAGGTTAGTGCAGATGAAGTAACAAACTATATTTTAGTACTGAAGCAGTGGCACAGAATACAATGCAATACAATACAAACTTTATTGTCATTGCGCAGTGTACAAGTACAGAGACAACGAAATGCAGTTAGCATCTTAACCAGAGTGCATGCGATGGAATAGTAAAACATATAATATATACAGTATATAATATATACAGTAATTCAGTAGCGGTAGTGGAAATTCCGTTGAGCGAGATCAGTCACTGATGGGAGGAGTGCCCGAGGCGGGGTTGGCGGGGGGGGGGGGGGGGTGTGGCAGCAATCACCGAAGCGCAGAGTTAAGTAAGGTAACGACCGCAGGAAAGAAGCTGTTCCTGAACCTGCAGGTCCGGGAACGGAGAGACCTGTTGCGCCTCCCAGATGGGAGGAGGGTAAACAATCTGTGGTTGGGGTGAGAGCTGTCCTTGACGATGCAGAGCGCCCTTCGCAGACATCGCCTACTCTGGATAGACTCAATGGAGGGGAGTGAGGAACCGGTGATGCTTTGGGCTGTTTTCACCACCCTCTGCAGTGCTTTCCGGTCGGAGACAGAGCAGTTGCCATACCATACTGTGATACAGTTAGTAAGGATGCTCTCGATTGTGCAGCGGTAGAAGTTCACCAGAATATGAGGAGACAGATGGACCTTCTTTAGTCTCCTCAGGAAGAAGAGACGCTGGTGAGCCTTCTTGATCAGTGTTGAGGTATTGTGGGTCCAAGAAGGTCGTCAGAAATGTTGACACCCAAGAACCTGAAACTGGAAACACGCTCCACCTCCGTCCCGTTAATATGGATGGGGGTGTGCGTACCACCCCTAGTCCTTATGCTGTGGGGTAGTACTGGTGTAACGGTCCAGAGGATGATTACAAGAATGATCATATCATATCATATCATATATATACAGCCGGAAACAGGCCTTTTCGGCCCACCAAGTCCGTGCCGCCCAGCGATCCCCGTACATTAACACTATCCTACACCCACTAGGGACAATTTTTACATTTACCCAGCCAATTAACCTACATACCTGTACGTCTTTGGAGTGTGGGAGGAAACCGAAGATCTCGGAGAAAACCCACGCAGGTCACGGGGAGAACGTACAAACTCCTTACAGTGCAGCACCCATAGTCAGGATCGAACCTGAGTCTCCGGTGCTGCATTCGCTGTAAAGCAGCAACTCTACCGCTGCGCTACCGTGCCGATACCGTGCTGATATCGATCTATCTGGTTACTGGCCGATTTCCGGTGTTCCAGTTTAATCAGTCCAACGTCTGGCTGTTCATATGCTCCAGGCGATGTTCTTGTAAACGTCTTGAGCACAATTTCCGAAGCGCCCATATCCTCAGAATTAATCCACGTTCTCTTTTGAAGATGATCAGAAATTTATTTAGTCAGAAGGTGATGAATTTGTGGAATTATTTGCCACACAGGCTGTTTAGGTCACGTCAGTGGATATTTAAAGGCGTAGACAGAAAGATTCTGGATTAATACAGGTATCAGAAGTAATGGGGAGAAGGCAGGAGAATGGGGTTTGGAGGGGAAAAGATTGGCGGATAAGACGATTGGCCGAATGGTCTAATTCTACTCCTATTCCTTATCACCCAATGCCCACCTGCGGTATTGCGTTTGATGGACTTACTGCCTCTTGCTTTCCCCGCACACCTTGTTTAAACTTCATCCCTTTCACCATAAAGGGGTGGCCTTCAATACTTGATATTTCCATCTTGAGAGGAATGTTCTGACTGTTTACCATATCTTTGCCTCTCATAATTTGCTATCGATCTATCAAGTTACTGCCCGAACTCCGATGAATCAGTCCAACGTCTGGTTGTTCATAAGCTCCAGGCGATGTTCTTGTAAACGTCTTGAACACGATTTCCGAAGCGCCCATATCCTTCGTGTACGAGAGCGAGCATAACTGGACACAATGCTGCAAAAGCGGCCGAAGTAAAGTTCTCTAAAGTTGAATATTGACATCTGACTCATATTCAATGACTCGGTCAACTATAGCAAGCATTCTACGTGGCTTATTTATTACTCCAAACGTACTACCACGATTTGCGTGTTTCGCATTGGGAACTCAAGGTCCATCATAAGCAATGCTGATGTTGCGATGCGCTTATCTTGTACAGACAGTGAGGGCTGTTGTGCCTCGATGTTGCAGTGTACTGTTGATATTCATCCAGTGGTGGGCGCCATGATAGTATATTCCCACAGCCTACGCTGCCTCAGTAGAGCAGGCAAAATAATAAAAGATCCATCCCACCCCGGCCACCGTCTGTTTGTTCATCTGCCCTCTGGTCGACGTTTCAGGTCGATCAAATCCCGAACAAACATATTTAAGAACAGTTTTCCCCCAGGGCCATACGAGAACTAAACACTACCTTCTGCACTAGGCAACACTGCTAAAAAATCTTTTGTACTTAATATAATTGTATTTATTTGTTTTTGCATTTATTGCATATATGTTTTACGCACCGTCAGGATTGGCTATTTTTTAATTTCGTTGTACTCGTTGCAATGACAATAAATGAATATTATTATTATTATTATTATTATTACATGCACTGATGTGCGCTGTGTGTGGATGTTGCCGTGTGCTGTTGATGTTCATCCAGGGGAGGGCGCCGTGACAGTATATTGCTACTGCACATCCACTAGGGTGCGCTATGTGTGGATGTTGCCGTGTACTGCTGATGTTCATCCAGGGGAGGGCGCCATGACAGTATATTGCCACTGTACATGCACTGAGGTGCGCTGTGTGTGGATGTTGCCGTGTGCTGCTGGTGTTCGTCCACAGGAGAGCGACGTGACAGTCTATTGCTACTGTACACCAACTGGGGTGCGCTGTGTGAGGATGCTGCAGTGCACTGTTAAAAAATAACACTGGGTACAAAAGTCAGAGCTGCAGAGTTAGTGCACCAAGGCCCATCGAGTCCACTCCGACATTCTATCATGGCTCAACTATAGTTCCCACTCAACTCCATTCTCCTGCCGTCTCACCGTAATTGTCGACACTCTTACGAATCACGACCATGTTCAGCTCTGATTTTAAAAAAATACCCAGTGACGGTTTCTACACCTGTCTGTGGCAGAATTCCAAAGATTTACCGCCTTCTTACGAAATAAATTCCTCATCATCTAATTTTAAATGTACGTCCTTTTATTCTGAGGCTAGTCAAAAGGTGGTGAATCTGCGGAATGCTGTAACAGGCGACTCTGGATGCCGTAATTGGGGAATTAACAGGTTTTTAAAATTGAGGATTGACAGGTCCGTGATTAGTAAGAGTGTCAAAGTTGGGGTTGGGTTTGAGTGGGAAAGATAGGGCAGCCATGATCGAATGGCGGATCAGACTCGGTGAGCCTAGTGACTTACTCAAATGGCGTATGAACTTATGAACTCATTACTAACTCCGGGATTGGACGGAGTCTATAGACATAGAAAACAGAAAATGGGTGCAGGAGGATGCCCTTTGGCCCTTCGAGCCAGCACCGCCATACACTGTGATCATGGCTGATCATGCACAATCAGTAATCTTTGCCTGTATTCTCCACAAATCCCTTGATTTCGCTCGCCCCTAGAGCTCTAACACTGATCGCTATTCAAGGATTCGACAATTGACACGAACGACGACGTCAAACTTTTACAAATGCCATGAGAAAATGTGTGCAGAAATGTGATTCCCGACGCAGTCTAGCCATCTCTTTATCCAGCTAATTGCTATGAGCCACGCTATATCTCTAGCTATCTAGCTGTCTAGCTATCTAACTATGTGGCTATCTAGCCATCTCGATCTGTAGCTATCAAGATAGTTGTATATATCTACCCAACTAGCTATCTAGCTAAGGTAGACAAAATGCTGGAGTAACTCAGCGGGTCAGGCAGCATCTCCGGAGGGGAGGAATGGGTGACGTTTCGGGGGTCGAGACACTTCTTCAGACTGATGTCTGCGGACGGGACCGGACAAAGATAAGATATAGACGGAGACAGGAAGACTGGTGGGAGAACTGGGAAGGGGGAGGGGATTGAGAGGGAAAGCAGGGACTATCTGAAGTTAGAGAAGTCAATGTTGATACCGCTGGGGTATAAACTGCCAAAGCGAAATATGAGGTGCTGTTCCTCCAATTTACGCTGGGCCTTATTCTGACTGACAATGGAGGAAGCCCAGGACAGAAAGGGCAGATTGGGAAGGGGAAGAGTAGTTGAAGAGCTGAGCCACCGGGAAATCAATTTGGGTGAGATGGATTGAGCGGAGGTGTTCAGCGAAACCATGGCCGAGCCTGCGCTTGGTCTCGCCGATGTAGAGAAGTTGACACCTGGAACAGCGAATACAGTTGATGAGTTTGGAGGAGGTGCAGGTGAACCTCTGCCTCACGTGGAAAGACTGATTTGGTCCTTGCATGGAGTCTCGGGGGGAGGTAAAGGGACTCCCCCCTCGAACTACACCTGTCCCTTTAACTCCCCCCTCGACCTACACCTGTTCCTTTACCCGCCCCCCGACCAACACCTGTCCCTTTACCTCCCCCCTCGACCACCACCTGTCCTTTTACCTCTCCCCAGCTAGCTTTCTAACCGGCTCGCCAAATAGCCATCTAACTTTCTAGCGATCTCGCCACCAGCCATCTTCCCATCTTAGCTAATTATCTAAACATATAGCCATTTAGTTAGCGGTCTAACTGTCTCGCTGTCTCACTTGCTAGGCAGCTATCTATCCAGCTAGTTCAGACGAGATCTCCCTCTCTCACGAGGCCCACTGAGGATGAGCGAGAGAGTGCCCTCAAAGTGCAGCCTATCTGGCGAGATAGCTATCTTACTATCTATATATCCAGCTACCCATTCTTTCTAGCTGTCTAGCAATGCATGTCGATAGCTATCTAGGTACCTCGCTACCTTGCTATCGAGACAGCTCATACGCTATCTGGCAATCTATACTGCTGGCTAGCAATCCAGTTATCGAGATAGCTGGATTGATAGGTAAAGAGCTAACTCTTTTGGTAGCAACATAACTAGGTCACTAACTTGCCTGATGGCTAGAGAGATAGATAACTAGATAACTAGATTGTGAGCCAACAGCTTTGGCGGCCAGATAGCGGTTTAGCTTGATGGAGCTTTGCTAGATGGCTAGTGAGCTAGGCATCTAGCCAGCTATACCAGTAGATAGCTCACGAGCCACATCGCAAGAGAGTTTTATAGCGATTTATGAGCTATCTAGCTAGATCGAAATAGGTCTCTCTCGTTTTCCCTTTCACCCCCCCTCCCGAGAGCGAGCGAGCGAGATACCGCACTCCACAAAAAGCTGCCTACGCAACTAGCTAACTATTTTTGCAATGCAGAGATCCAGCTATCACACCATCCATCTGTCTAGTGTTCAAGCTATCTAGCAATGCAGGTATTTGGCTACCTAGAAAGCTAACACGCTATCTGGCTCTCTTTCCCGCTGGTAATCAATCTATATAACTTGATATCCAGCTTCCTAGCTGTCATGCTACTAGCTAAACAGCTATCCACCTATGTAGGGAGCCTGCTACCTATCAATTTGACAATTCGTCCAGCTGTCTAGCTCTATAGCTAACAGACTAAATAGGTATCTATCTATCTGTCTATCTATCTATCTCCCTATCTAGCTATCCACCCAGCTATATAGCTATTTAGTCTTCTCGGAATTTGCCAAGCGAACTATCTTATTATCTAGTTAGCTATATATTTAGCTAACTACCTAGTTATCTATCCTGCTGGCTAGCAATCCACCTATTAGCTTTCCAGCTATCTAGCTAGCAGTCTAACGCAGTCTAAAGCAGTCTAGCAGTCCAGCTATCTAGCTAGCAGTCTAACATAGTGATTTAATTATAAAGCTATCTATCCAATTATCTCTGTAGCAATGAATCAAGCTATTTATTTCTTCAACTGGATATCTAGCTCTCTACCTACCTCCTATTGCTACCTAGCTATCTAGCCATTTAGCCATGTAGTCGTCTATCTATCTAGCTAGCTGCTAAGCTATGTAGCTATCTAGCCAGCTGGCCATCAAGCCTACTAGCCATCTACTCATCAAGCCATCTCGCCATCTGACCACCCAGCCATCTGGCTTTATTCAGTTCACCATCTCCCCAGCGAGCCAGCTTCCCATCTGACCAATTTCCCGAGTAGCCAGCTAGCCTTCCAACCGTCTAGCCAGAAAGCAATTTAGCCATCTAGTCATCCAGGCATCTAGATATATAGCCGGCGTGAGCGATCTATCTGTCATTTCAGCTTGCAAGGTAGCTATCTACAAACCTAGATATGACTAGATCTCCCTCTGTGGGCCTCGCGAGAGAGGGAGCGCACCACACAGAGAGCTGCCTATATCTCTAGCTAGCGATCTTGCAATCTAGTTATTCAGCTATCTACACATCCAGCTATCTAGCTTTCGAGTTATGCAATGCGGGTAGCTAGCTACCCAGGTAGCAAACTATGTTGCTATTTGTCCATCCTATTGGCTAGAAATCTAGCTCACTGGTTATCCAGCCATCTAGTTATCAGGCCAGCCAGCTACTACTGAATTCCAGTGAAGACAAGCCCAATCGTTACAAACTCCAGTAGTGGTCTCACCAGGGCCCGATACAACTGCAGAAGGGCCTCTTTACTCCTATACTCAAATCCTCTCGTTATGAAGGCCAACATGCCATTTGCATTAGTGCGTTTTTCTGCTCGCTCTCATATTATAGACAATAGACAATAGGTGCAGGTGTAGGCCATTCGGCCATTCCAGCCAGCACCACCACTCAATGTGATCATGGCTGATCAATCGCAATGAGTACCCCGTTCCTGCCTTCTCCCCATAACCCCTGACTCCGCTATCCTCCGCTATTGCAGCTTTCCATAATTAACTAGGGCAGACCTCAACATCCAGACATATGGTCACACCCAGTGTCGTCAGTCTGTTCCCCACTCCCTCTGTGTGGAATCTTTCTCCTCACTTCCCATTTGTTCCGTCAGGACCTTCATCCTGTTCTCCCGAACAGATAGACGGAACATCTCATTCCGACCCTCAGCCATACGCTATGCTACGCAGCACATCCCATGTTCTTTCCTGACAATCTCAGTGAACCCTTTACCTATTTTATAATAATTCAGCTCCTTGTGCTCGACCTCACTGGGAGTAGGGCCGAAACGTCGAATTAGACCTGTTGCTTTCACAGACCTGCTTGACCAGCTGAGTTCCTCCAAGATTCAAGATTCCAGGTTTAATATCTTTATTCCCTTTTGATACGAATCTTTTTTTCTGGGTCGGTGGAAGATATTTGTTTTATCCTCTTCCATCACCTGCTGATCACTGTCCTTTGCCACAGTCTAAACTTACAGCGCGGAAACAGGCCCTTCGGCCCATCGAGTCCGCCCTAACCAGCGATCCCCGCATATTAACTCAATCCTGCATGCACTTGGCTCATACCAAGCCAATTAAACTACAAACCTGTAGGTCTTTGCAGTGTGGAAGGCAACCAACAATCTCGGAGAAAACTCACGGGGGAACGTACGGATTGCGAACAGACAGCACAATAGTCGGAATCGAACCCGGGTCTTCAGTCGCCAGCGTTGTAAGGCAGCAACTCTACCTGTGCGCCCATAGTTAGTATGTTTGCAACTGACACCAAACCAATGTTTACAGATGGCGGCGAATACCTTGAAGGGCGCACGATTTCAAAACCGGACCAGATGGTTCGTTCGGACCGACCGCTCACCGAGAATTGATCTTCGTGAAAGATGCCATCATGCTTGATTGATCAAAATGTTGCCAGCACTCGAGGGCCTGGGCTACAGGGCTTGGTTGGACAGGTTTGGACTTTATTCCTAGGAGCACAGGGGCCTGAGAGGTGACCTCTACAGGCGAAAAGGGTATGAGGGGAGCAAATGGAGTGAATGCACAGTCTTTTTAACAGGGTAGGAAAATCAAGCACGATAGGGCATGGGTTTAAGGTGAGAGGTGTTAATGTTTAATATAAACGTGAGGGGCAACTATTTCATTCAGAGAGTTGAGGAAATGTGAAACGACCTGCCCAGAAACATGCTGAGGCACACACAATGTGAAGGACATTTGGACGGGTACACGGTTTGGAAAGGTTTTCGGGGATATGGGCAAACCGAATTAGATCAGATGGTCCATTTTAATCGACACGTGGATGTTGGGCGGCACGACCTGTTTCCGCGCTATATGTGTCCATGCTTTATGATCTCTGCCATCGGGATGTATTAGACAGAACCATCGGGTGGCGGGTGAATACGCATTGATGAAACAGTGTTTCCCTGTTCAAAGCGGGTTATCCAACAGTAGAGATGATTTGTTCGGCTCGTAAACAGTGGTGGTCATCAGAGCCAATGCAGTCGCCAGGCATCCGCTTGCTTGAATTGAGCCCCCAGCCTGATTTGGAATCCTCTTATCCCTGTTTGACTTGCGGAGATCACACTTGTCCTTCGTGTTCCGTTCAGGGTCATCTTGCTTCAAAGCCTCAGATCAGGACATTAACCAAGTGTGAATCTCCCTTTTCATCTAAGGCTTCTGATTAGGACGAGACCTAAATGTCTCTATTGTAAAACAGCCGTCACGTGCATTTCGTGATGAAACCGAACACTTCCCTCGACAGACCGCGGACCACTGGTCTCACGGCGTCCGGACGCGCGATATCATTCATTGGGAAATCCTCGCATATTTTCCGATTTTATGTTTCCCGAGTTTTTGCATCAGATTGTCATTATTCCGGCTCCCGCTCCGGGGGAAACACTGTGCTATTTGTGCGTCTCCTTTCATCAATCGACAACGGTGCCTCACCAGTTGCATCCCGAGCAGGTGGCCGGGGTTCGATTCCGATCACCGCAACATTCCCGATGCACGGGAAATCTGCCTTCAGAGAGCACAGATACTTAATTCCGATAGCAATTCATGCATAGACTCATAGAGTCATAGAATGATACCGAGTGGAAACAGGCCATTCGGGCCAACTTGCCCACACCGGCCAACATGTTCCAGCTACACGACTCCCACCTGGCCACGTTTGGCCCATATGCCTCCAAACCTGTCCGATCCATGTACTTGTCTAACTGCTTCTTACATGTTTGGACAGTCCCTGCCTCAATGACCTCCTTTGGCAGCTTGTTCCATACGTCCACCATCCTTTGCGTGAAAAATTTACCCACCAGGTTCCTACTAATCTTTTCCACATTCACCTTGAACCTATAAATGATGCAGGAAGGTGTTCTGTAGTAAAATGGATCCCATAGGCAATTATTATTCACTGTGAGGTCGTCTTTGCATCGGGAATGGAATTTCCATTCATGACCCGTTGCCCTGCAAACGGAAGTGCATATTCCTGATCCCTTTATTGCAGATTCCCACCCCAGACGAGGACAGATCCCAACATGAACAGATAACATTTAACACCAAGTGACGCCACTCTGTTCACCACCCGCTCTCTGTCTATTCCATTCAGTGGAACCTCTCTCTTCACTCCCCATCTGTTCCGTCATGAGCTTCATCCAGTCCTCCCGTACAGGCAGACGGAACATCTTCACTCTGATCCCCAGCCATGCACGACGCTACACAGGAACATTCACATGTTGCCATTGATCGGCCCCATCATTTACTTTCCAACTTTCTAATCATTGATGCCTTCTGCTCCGTCTCATGGCCCCGAATCTTCAACTTACGTAAGCTGCTTCTACGGATGCTGCATGACCCGCTCAGTTATGTCTCTTTATTCTAGATTACAGCGTCTGTATTCACCTTTGAAATGAAAGATTTATATTGTTTGATGACGGAGATTTGTTTCGTCGTCCATTAACTGATCATTATTGACGTTTGCCACAGTCTTTGTATGCAGCCCGGACTTCGACTGAGTTGATTTCCTGATAATTCGCCTTCATATTACGACTCAATCTTCCGTAACGCATATCCAATCGGAACGATTACTGTGCCTTCGCTCTGTGAAACTGGAAATAGCTTAACTTCATCGATCAGCCATGATCGCATTGAATGGCGGTGCTGGCTCGGAGGGCTGAATGGCCTACTCCTGCACCTATTGTCTATTGTCTATTGTCTATCGACCGAGGGCAGACCTAATGGAGACACCCGGTCTCCTCAGACCACTGCTGTGTTGCTCTTTGCGTTGGTGCTTCGTTATTAAATCTTTCTGAATGCCAGCAGGAGCACCACCAATAGATGTTCGGATGACAAACGAGAGCGACAAATGGAACGGCAGGCATACTTACTGGTCGTGTAGGCCAGAGTGCTTAAGCCCTGCCGAGGGGGATGGGCTGGGGGAGAGAGAGAGATGTTGATTTTAGTTACCTGTGCATTCCTGAGGCTAGATTGGTTGAGTTCATCGCAAATGATGAACAGTACCATAGGGTTTGGTTCTTAAAGAGAGTTCATGACCGAGTATAATTCATCCGCTGCCACCTTGGTGTTGGCGTTGTGTGGTATGTGGACCGCCGACACGATGGTTGCGGTTAATTGCCCCGGTCGATTAAATGGACTACACATAATGAACGGGTATTAGAGACATAGAAACATAGATAAATAGGTGCAGGAGGTGGCCATTTGGCCCTTCGAGCCAGCATCACCATTCATTGTGATCATGGCTGATCATCCACAATCTGTAAGCCGTGCCTGCCTTCTCCCCGTATCCCTTGATTCCACTAGCCCCAAGAGCTCTGTCCAACTCACTTTTAAATGCATCCAGTGAATTGGCCTCCACTGTCTTCTGTGGCAGAGAATTCCACGAAGTCACAACTATCTGGGTGATTTTTTTTTTGCACCTCCGTTTTAAATGGCCTCCCCTTTATTCTTAGACACTGGCCCCTGGTTCTTTCCTTTCCAGAATCTGACACCATTGAGATAATAATTTCCCTATTTGTTTTCGCCGCCAAAGTGGATAACCCCACATTTATCAATATTATACTGCATCTGCCTTGCATCTGCCCACTCACTCAACCTGTCCAAGTAACCCTGCAACCTCCTAACATCCTCTTCACAGTTCACACCTCCACCCAGCTTTGTGTCATCTGTAAACTTGCTAGTGTCACTTCTAATTCCATCTTCCAAATCATTAATATATATGGTAAATAGTTGCGGCCCTGCATCGAGCCTTGCGGCACTCCATTCGCCAGTGCCTGCCATTCTGAAAGGGACCCATTTATTCCCACTCTTTGCTTCCTGTCTGCAAACCAATTATCTATCCATGTCAATACCCTTCCTCCAATACCATGTGCTCTAATCTTGCTCACCAATCTCCGTGTGGGAACTTACCAAAGCCTTCCTGAACGCATAGATACACTACATCCACTGGCTCTTCATCCATTTTACTTGTCACATCCTCAAAAAAAATCAGAAGATATTCAAGCAGGATTTCCCCATCATAAATCCACGCTGACTTGGACCAATCCGTTTACTGCTATCCAAATGCACCGTTATTACTTATTTCATATTTCACTCAGGCATCTTCCCCACCACCGATGTCAGGCTAACTGGTCTATAATTCCCCGTTTTCTCTCTCTCGCTCCTTTCTTGAAAAATGGGTTAACATTCGCTCCCCTCCAATCCACAGGAACTCATCCTGAGTCTATTGAACATTGGAAAATCATCACCCATGCGTCCACGATTTCTAATGCCATCTCCTTGTGTACTCGGTGATGCAGACCATCAGGCGCTGAGGATTTATCAGCCTTCAGTCCCACAGAACTAAGCTAACTGAACTATTTCGTGGCATAGTCAGCTTGTTCCATAAGGTTTTCCGTCGTGCTGTTTGACTCAATAACTATACATAGAGTGGGATCGTGTGACTGGAAGACAGCCGGGGATGAGTCGTGAATTGGCCTCGGATTGCTTTTCCACGGTTGGGCATAATTTAGAAAACAACCGCAATTGCTTGAAGATAACATTTTATATCAAAGATTCAATTTGTCAACTGTTGCGAGCTGTGCGAAGTTATATTTTTAGTTCCTCAGACACTGAAGCGCTGACTCTCATTTTAGTTCCATACCGGGTGAACAATTCCTGGGCGTTGCCCAACTTCCAGCTTTTGGATAATGGGGACATCCCGTGTACAGAACGAGAACTGCTACCCAGCAGTCAATCAATTGATCATTTGGGGATAATTCCTCGCAGTGGGTAGTTTCCGCATTTCCTTTTCTAAATTTGGTGCGTCTGATCGTCACTCTGGATGCTCTGGAATCTGGGGAAAATACATGCTGTTGTACGACTGCTTTGTTCAGTTATTGATCACAGCACACCAGCTGCCTGCTGAGCAGTCGGCCAGGGTTTGATTACCGGTCACCGCAGTTTGCCCAAAACATGGGCAATCCGCCTCTCTGGGGCTGCGGAGATTTCGTTCAGATCGCAATCAGCACACGTTCATAAAAAGCAAGAATTTTTAATTGAGTTAAGTGGGTTCCATGGCCAATTATCACTCAATGTGAGCTGGTCCTTGGATCCAGGAAGGAATTCTCAACCGTCAGCTTTTCCCGGTAAACCCATGAAAGCATAGAAAAATAGGTGCAGGAGGAAGCCACTTTTCCCATATAGCCAGCACCGCCATTTATTGTGATCATGGCTGACCATCCATAATCAGTAACCCGTGCCTGCCTTCTCCCCATATCCCTTGATTCCACTAGTTCCTAGAGCTCCATCGAACATGCTTTTAAGTTCATCCAGTGAATTGGCCTCCACTGCCTTCTGTCGCAGAAAATTCCACAAATTCATATCTCTCTGGGTGAAATGGTTTTTTCTCACCTCAGTTTTAAATGGCTTCCCCTTTATTCTAAGACTGTGGCCCCTGTTTCTGGACTCTCCCAACACTTGGGAACATTTTTCCTGTATCTGGCTTGTCCAGTCCATTCATAATGTTATACCTTTCTATAAGATCCCCTCTCACCCTTCTAAATTCCGACGAAGACAAGCCTAGTCTTCAATCTTTGCTCATACGACATTCCCGCCATCCCGGGGATTAACCTCCGAAACCTACGCTGCACTGCCTCAGTAGCAAGGATGTCTTTCCTCAAATTAGGAGAGCAAAACTGCACACAATTCTCCAGATGTGGTCTAACCAGGGCCCTATACAACTGCAGAATGACCGCTTTTCTCCTAGTTATTGCAGCTTTCCACAATTAACTAGGGCAGACCACAACATCCAGACAATATGTTCACACCCAGTGTCGTCAGTTTGTCCCCCACCCTCCCTCTGTCTATTTCTCTCTGTGGAAACTTTCTCCTCACTTCCCATTTGTTCCGTCAGGACCTTCATCCTGTCCTCCCGAACAGATAGACGGAACATCTCATTCCGACCCTCAATCATACGCCATGCTACACAGCACATTCCATGTTCCCCCTGCCTGTCCCCATTATAGATTTCCCTACTTTACAATTATTCAGCTCCCTGTGCTCGACCTCGCTGGGAATCGGGCCGCAACGTCGAATGAGACCTGTTGCTTTCACAGACCCGCTTGACCAGCTGAGTTCCTCCAGCGTTCTGTTGCAGGATTCCAGATTCTGTATCTCTATTCCATTTTGATACAAAACTTAATTTTCTGTGTTGGTGGAAGATATTTGTTTTCCTCTTCCATCACCTGCTGATCACTGGCCTTTGCCACATTCTAAACTCGGTTTAAAGATACAGCGCGTAAACAGACCATCCTTAGAACCGATCACAAATCTTCTCACTTGTTTTTCTGTGCATTCTATCGACGGTACTGGGATTATACACTCAACTACTCAAATTAAGGGTTTGATCAATTTTGGGGCACCGCATTAAATAGTCATTCAGGGGAAGATCCTTATATATGGTAATTACGGGAGAGCACTGGTAAATGGTCAATTATGGAAGGACACCACAAATGGGGATTTGCGGGTGCACCGTTATTGAAGTATGGCGGGTGGATAAACAACAAATATGAAATTAGCGGAGGGAAGCTGTAAATTTGGAAATAGGGGAGTGCGCCCGCAAATGGGAAATCAGGAGAAGGCAAACCTACGTAGAATTAGGGGAGGGTCCTGCCTGTTTCCGTGAATGTTCATACTTCTCTCTGTGAGTATTCATGTCTCTGTCTCTCTGTGGTTTCCCGTCTCTGTCTGCTGGTGTTCCTACCTCTATGTGTGCTCCTGATGGACTCCATCAAAGAAATTCCACGGTGTGCGAGAAGATACACACAGGAACATACGTCCATCCACCCTTGTAAATAAACAATACAATGAGCAAACTGGAGCTAGGAACATTACTCAGCATTGACCTGTTCCACAGTGTCCCTTCAGTACATTCTATGTGTTCCCACGTCCAGGCTCGCCTCATCCATCCTGTAGGGATTGTTCCCTGTCGCCCTGTCCCTCGGCCACATTTCAGGGAAATTTGACCACCGAGCTGTGCTTCTGCTCCCTGCCAACACGAAACAACAATTGAAGAAGGAGGATCCGATGCAGAGAGTTGTAACAAGCTAGACAACGGACACGGATGACATCTTACGCGACTGCTTTAAGTCAGCAGTCAGGGATTCTGCAGTTAACCTGAATGAGTGCGCCCCTGCCGTGACTGACTTAATCAACTAGTGAGTGGAAGACTGTGACGCCGAAGTCAATCCGAGTGCTCCCCAATCGGAAACCATGGATGTACATTCACAGGTCCGATGCACAAAAGTCAAACAATCCCAAGCGGTCCAAGAAGCCACGCTGTGGTCTCCGCAAAGCCATCAAGGATGCCAAGAGACAACACCGGGAGAAACGTGAGTCCCAGTACAATCTCTGGGTCACAGGGAAAATGTGGCACGGCCTGATTAAGATAAATGGATGCAGAGAATGTTTAGCCAATATTATTGGTGATAGTGCAAACCCACCTAATGAACTGAATACTTTGTATGCCCGCTTCGAACAGAAGGTGAGTTCTGGCTCTTCAGACTCCAGTGTGGCTCTCCCCAGGTTGAAAGTTGCAGAGGTTAGAGCGGCCTTCCTGTGGGTAAATCCACGAAAAGCAACAGGCCCAGACGGAGTTCCTGGCCGTGTCCTTAGTAGCTGCGCGGAAAAGATAGCACCTTTATTGGTGGACATTTTTGTTATCTCCCTACTTCGTTATCAGGTACCCAGCTGCTTCTTGAAGACCACCATCATTCCGGTGCCGAGGAAAGGCAAGACCTCAAGTTTAAACGACCAACGAACACTGGCCTTGACATCCACCATCATGAAATATTTTGGGAGGCTTGTAATGGAACGCATTATATCCAGTCTACCCAGCGTCCTTGACCCACTGCAGTTCGCCTACCGTCACAACAGGTCCACGGACGATGCCCTCGCCCTAGCCTACACTCATTCCCAGATCACCTGGACCGTGGTAATTGCCGGGATTCTGAAATACAATTGTGAAGCAAGATAAACGAAGAAGGCTCAGATGACACCCGTGGAGTGAGGAAAGCGTATCGAATGTCCGAAGTGACTTAATAAAAGAATGATAGTCCAAAACGAATGCATATTTCGCACAACTCAAGCGGACCTGAGTTAGAGTGTAAATTACATCGCCAACGCACCTGAACATTGCTACAAAATCAGTTCAAGCCGAACAATAGAAATAGAAATAGCCGATAATGCTTACTTATTGCTAAAGTCGAATTGGTAGCTATATTCCAAATGTTGTGGCTGTATACATGCACCATCTTTAACATGTCTCAACTACCGTTACTGAAAGCTCGTTCTTTATACCCATCACCATCTGAGTGTAAAGGTCTTTCCTTCCAGTTCCTTGTAAATCTTGCCTCTCTTATCCCTCTGACCTCTGTTATTTGCTTCTCCATTCTGGGTAAATGACAGTGCATCCAAACTATTTATTCCCCTCACGATTTATACGCCTTTGTAAGATTACCCCCCCCCCCCCCCCACACCCCCTCATAGCCTCCTGCCATCCAAGGAATATAGAACTTAACTCCACCTAGAGCTCGGGCCATAAAGATAATTATGAGCGAAGCCCTGCTTTAACCAACAACGGTGATGCCACAAATGGAAAAAAAGTACATAGACTGGACCGAGAGCCACGAGTTACACGGCAGAGAAACAGCCCAGCAACTATCCTTGTCTACGATTTCCAATTAATAAGTCCCATTTACCAGTACATGCTCCGTAGACTATTATGCTTTGACGTTATCTCATTTAAAAAGCGCGATACGGATCTTCAACTCGGTGCAGAGATTGATGGCATGATTTGTCCCTCGAAAAAAAAATGGCCTTCAAAGGACCAACAGTAGGCGGCACGGTAGCGCAGCGGTAGAGTTGCTGCTTTACAGCGAATGCAGCGCCGGAGACTCAGGTTCGATCCTGACTACGGGTGCTGCACTGTAAGGAGTTTGTACGTTCTCCCCGTGACCTGCGTGGGTTTTCTCCGAGATCTTCGGTTTCCTCCCACACTCCAAAGACGTACAGGTATGTAGGTTAATTGGCTGGGTAAATGTAAAAATTGTCCCTAGTGGGTGTAGCGCACGGGGATCGCTGGGCGGCACGGACTTGGAGGGCCGAAAAAAGGCCTGTTTCCGGCTGTATATATATGATGATGATGATATGATAGTTGATCAGATGGTCTACCCTGTCACCTTCACGATAGTACGTACGTACGGATAGTATGGTCTCTCATTCCTGCTCCATGGCGGATATTTTTCTGTGGAACAGATGCACCACCATACTGCGAACTATGTTCTGTATCTTCCCTTTGGTTTATCTATTGTTCTTGAGTTTGAACTGATAACATCTGTGTATCGTATTAATCCGTTTAGATCGCATGTAAAACAACGTTATTCATGCGCCTCGACACACGTGATAATAATGAACGTGAACCTGAAGCCTAAATCTCAATCCACCTTTCAACTTAATTGTTTACACCTTTACAAACCAAGGAGGCTTCATAGTTAATTGAAGCATTGTATCATTAATCCTTTTACCTATGCATATCGGCACCGTTTAATACGAATTTTACATCGGGTTCAAAAAAGGATTGGTGTTCCTACCGATATCTCGTTCATCAAATGCAAAGATGTAGCTCCCAGAAGAACGGTGGACTGGAATTATGCAAGGTGGCTTGAGAAAAGATTGTTAGTTATTCCAACGACCCGAACAAGTCTGGGTTTTGTGGAAATTATAAAACTACATGCAGAAAGATATTCTGTGTCATGAACTATATTCTTCATTCCGTATCTTCCCCTCAACCCGAACTATTGCACTTGTCTTTAAACGGATTGTTTTTGTGTGAACTGAGTGAAAAGCATGTAAAATAAAGCTTTGCAATGTACCTCGTTACGTGTGACAATAATAGACCGACCCTGACTAAATGACCTGAGATAAATAACAACTCTGATCAGAGAGAGAATGGTCGTTCTACGATGCTGACTAAGATTGTACACGAGACACAGGCGGTGTTAATAAAAAAGAGAAGGTGATGAGTGGCCGTTAAGCAGAAATGGATTGTTGGGCAATGGCGAAGAGAAGGTGAAGTGTGGGGATGGGAGTAAGAAAACAAAACACACGCTGATACCGTGTTGCGGGCCGTAGTAATTCTCCGGCATCTGAAATACAAGAGGAGGTCAGGATATACTCAGATGACAGAAGACATCCGCGGAATGAAGGAATTTATGTTATGTCAGAAGTTAATGATCTCATCAAAACTCCGATATTGACGAACAACATGCGGTGTTGTATTATTTTTCAAACTCAAAGCAACATCGGTGCTGCTCGTCGGCCCACCTGGACATTGTTGCAGAATCAGTTCCTGCTCAACATTTATTGCACAACAGCTACCGAATTATTTCTTGCTACTGTCTCATTGGCATCTGTATTTCCAAACGCTCTGGCTGTAGAACACTTCACCACTAACTCCTTCCCATGTACCCACCACCGTTGGAGTGTAAATTCCTTCCTTCAGTTTCTTTTAAATCTTGCCACTCTGACGTGGAGCAATCGCATTGAAGCGACACCCTAGAAGGCACACAAACGAAAACAAAAAGACAATTGTTATGTCCCCTGTTACCCTTGTCAAAATACGGTAACAGAATAAAGGGGAGGTCATTTAAACTGAGGTGAGAAGAAACGTATTCACACACAGAGTTGTGAATTTGTGGATTTCTCTGCCACAGAATGCAGTGGCTGTCAATTCACTTTGATGAATTTGAAAAAGAGAGTTAGATAGAGCTCCAGGGGCTAGTGGAATCAAGGGATATGGGGAGAAGGCAGGCACAGGTTACTGCTTGTGGATGATTAGCCATGATCACAATGAACGGCGGTGCTGGATCGAAGGTCCAAATATCCTCCTCCTGCACCTATTTTCAATGTTTCTACAAGCATATTGTCACATTTCATAGCATATTGGTTTGCGAATAACTCTGCCAGGACCGCGAGAAATTGCAGATGGTTGTAAATATAGCCCAGTCTATTAGAGACCCCAGACCAATCATATTATCCAGATGTACAACAATGCGCCACAATGCTGATACATGTATTCTGCACTTTCAATTATCCACTTTGCTCTATCACTCTCAACTCTTGCTAGATGTGCTTGTCCAAATGTATATTAAATGATGTTATAGTTTCTACTTCAACTACCTCCTTTTGCACCTCATTCTATATGTCTGCTACCCACTGTGCGAATCCATACACCTACCACGCTCTGAGTGGATACACATACACAAGTGCACTTGATCCAAGAGTTTGAACCGACAGCATCAATATATGAGAAATGTAATCTGTTTGGATAGCATGCAGAACAAAGTTGTTTGCTGTACCTCGGTACATGTAACAATATTAAAGCTAAAACTGAAGCTAAAACCTCGGTATATGTAACAGCATTAAACCTAAAACTGAAGCTAAAACCTAAAGCGCCTCTCACCTTCAGTGTTTACAACAACACCAAACCAGCAGAATCTTTCATCGGTCATAGAAGCATTGCTTCATCCGTCGTTCTAGCTATGCACCTCGGCACAGTAAATAATATTTTTGCACGAATTCTTTCCTTTCTGTTTTCACAGACCTCGAGTTCTCCAACTGCACGTGTCCAGTTCTACGGAGAATGCAACGTGACAATATTCAGCATGATATTCTATGCAATGAACTATATTCTGCATTCTGTATCTTCCTCGCTCCATCTCCACGACTTTAACTGATTGTAACTGATGGTAAAAGTGATCTGAATGGATAGCGTGCAAACCCACGCCTTTCACTTCACCTCGGAACATGTGATGATAATAGACGTGGTCTAACGTCACCACCCTAATGATCTGACATAAGTAACAACTATGATCAGAGCTGAATATTCGAACCAAGATGACTACTAAGATTTTCCATGTAACACAAACTGTATTGATATACAAAAGAAGGTACTGAGTGGGGGTTAACCACAAATGAACTGTTGGACAAATGCGAAGACACGGTGAGGAGTCGGCACAGGAGGAAGCTCACAGTAAAACACCTGATACCGTATCGCGGACCGTATTAATGACCATGCATGTGCATTACTGGAGTATAGACAATAGACAATAGACAATAGGTGCAGGAGGAGGCCATTCGGCTCCTCGACCCAGCACCGCCATTCAATGTGTTCATGGCTGATCATTCTCAATCAGTCCCCCTTCCTGCCTTCTCACCATACCCCCTGACTCCGCTATCCTTCGGAGCTCTATCTAGCTCTCTCTTGAAAGCGTCCATAGAATTGGCCTCCACTGCCTTCTGAGGGAGAGAATTCCAGATTTACAACTCTCTGAGTGAAAAACGTTTTCCTCGCCTCCATTCCAAATGGCCCACCTCTTATTTTTAAACTGTAGCCCCTGGTTCTGGAGTCCCCCAACATTGGGAACATGTTTCCTGCCTCCAGCTTGTCCAATCCATTAATAATCTTATATGCACGGGGACATGTCTGTCTAGACCGCGAGAAATTGCAGGAAGTTATAAATGGAGGCCAATCCATCACACAGAACAGACGTTCCACCATTGACTCCATCGACACATCACGTTGTCTCGAAAAGAAATCAGCCAAAGTAATCAAATACTTTTAAAAAAAACACATTTTTAGGTCTCTTCCTCGGGGCGAGGCTCGGCCGCGGGACCTTCCATCGCCCGGTACGGCTCGGCCGCGGGACCTTCCATCGCCCGGTGTGGCTCAGCCGCGGGACCTTCCATCGCCCGCGGGACCTTCCATCGCCCGGTACGGTTCGGCCGCGGGGCCTTCCATCGCCCGGTACGGCTCGGCCGCGTGGGCTTCTATCGCCCGGTACGGCTCGGCCGCGGAGGCTTCCATCACCCGGTACGGCTCGGCCGCGGGGACTTCCATCGCCCGGTGTGGCTCGGCCGCGGGACCTTCCATCGCTCGATACGGCTCGGCCGCGGGACCTTCCATCGCCCGGTACAGCTCGGCCGCGGGACCTTCCATCGCCCGGCCGCGGGACCTTCCATCGCCCGGTACGGCTCGGCCGCGGGACCTTCCATCGCCCGATACGGCTCGGCCGCGGGACCTTCCATCTCCTGTGCCTCCCGCAATGTCGCCTTGGTAGGGGTCGAGCTTTCTGTCCGTGGGCGTGGGGGGAAGAGAGGGGAAGTTTTTTTGCCTTACATCACAGTGAGGGGGTGTTTGGAGTCACTGTGATGAATGTTTGTGTTGGGGTTGTGTGTCTTGTGTTTTTTGTTTTTTTGCTCTGTGACTGCTGTCAATTTAATTTCGTTCGTTAAAACGAATGACAATAAAGCTAATCTGTTCTGTTCTATTCAAAGGGGAGAGAGATACAGAGAGGGAGAGTGCAGAGAGAGGGAAAGAGAAAATTGAGAGGGCGAGAGAGAGAGAGAGGGGAGCGGGAGAGAGGGGGGAGAGGTTGTATAAAATATTAGTTTAGTTTAATTTATTATTGTAAATGTATTCCTAAAAGAGGAGGGGGAGAGAAAGAGGGGAGAGTGAGGGTGAAGGAAGGGGAGGGAGACAGAGTGGATAACAAATATTAGTTTAATTTATTGTTGATACTAAAACTCTCGTTTGTTTGTTTGTTTGTTCCTGAACTACATCTAAAACGGTACAGGATTGCGCGACAATGTTAGGCCCACCTTGCTCACTGTTATCCCTTTGGTGCTAATGGAAGAAGTTTCATTGAAATTGGTGTTATATTTTTTAAGTAATTCTCATTTTAAAGTTTAAATCTATCTACTAGGGATGGAGAGGGGAGGGATGGAGGGAGGGGAGGAGGGGGGTGAGAGGGGGAGGTGAGGGGGGACAGGGAAAGGGTGCTGCACCATTGCAGGAGAGGTTTGGGCCCAACGGTTCCACTTGTTTGTTACATATTGGAGTGGGAGAGAGAGTATCAAATATTAGTTTACTTTATTCTTGTAAAATAATTATAATAAATTGGAGGGGAGAGAGGGAGAGGGGGGGGGTAGGGGAGAGAACAAAAAGGCCGTATCCTCCCCGTATCTACGAAACATCACTACCCCCCCTCCTTTATGCAGAGTGGTGGGGAGAGAGGGGAGGGAGAGTTTTGAGATAGGGGAAGACAGAGGGGAGAGAGAGAGATAGAGGGAGGAAGAGAGGGTTGTGTGGGAGAGAGAGATATGGGAGAGAGGAAGGGGAGAGAGAAAGGGGAGAGAGAGTATGGGAAAGAGAGTGGAGAGGGCGGATCAAATGTTAGTTTAAGTTATTATTGTAAGTGTGTCATAAAGTGGGGGGGGAGAAAGAGTGGGGTAAGAAAGAGGGGAGAGAGAGAGGGCAGAGATGGGGAGTGAGATGAAAATGAGAGAGGGGGTAGAGGGGGAGAGACGGGAGAGAGAGTTGAGGGGTGAGAGACGGGGTAGAAAAAGGTGCGAGAGAGAGAGGAGGGGTGACAGGGGATAAGTAGGGAGAGGGAAGGGGAGAGCACAGAGAGAGAGACGGAGAAAGGGCAGAGAGAGAGGGGGTTGATAGTGAAGGGGAGAGAGACTGGGGAAAGAGAAAGATGAAGGAGAGAGGAGAGAGTTGGGAGAGAGAGTGGGGGCAAGGGAATGGGAGAGAGAGAGACAGGAAAGAGAGGAGAGGGAGAGGGCAGAGAGAGAGAGAAGGGGAGAGGGGAGGAAGAGAGGGAGAGGGAGAGAGGTCAGTGAGAGAGAGGGAAGAGAGGGCAGGAAGAAAGAGGGAGAGAGAGGGCGGGAGGGTGGGGGGAGAGAGGGGAGAGGAAGAGAGAGAGAGAACGGAAGAGGGTGGAGAGGGGGAGGGAGAGAGGGGTGGGGTGGTATCAAACTGTTATGCTCTGGGGCACACAGGAACTGGACTCAAACGCACGACTCACACACAAGAGTCAATTTGGAGAAAATAAAGGCGTTCTTTAATTTTCACATTAAAGAACACTGCGATTCGAACCAAAAACTCGAAACTTACTCAGCTACAAAAACATTAGTTACAAAAATTACTTACTAGCTATACTACGACCGAGAGCACATGAATGAGAGCACATGAATCACAATACGAACTGGCACAGGACAAAGGGAGGCGTGGACTATATATACATGAGGTAAGGGCACACAGGTGGAAACAATCAAGGCGAGGCTGACAATTACAATGGCAGGAAGTCAAGGGACCTGAAATGAGAATCTAAACACAGAACATGACACAAGACTAACAGATCTGACGGGACATTACAGTACCCCCCCCCCCTTTAGGACCGACTCCTGACGGTCCAGGCTGGTCAGGATGAGTCTTGTCATAGTCCTTGATCAAAGTTTTGTCCAAAATGAAGCTGGCAGGAATCCAGCACCTCTCCTCAGGACCGTAGCCTTCCCAGTCGACCAGAAACTGGCGACCGCGACCTCTCTTGCGGACTGCAAGAAGTGCCTTAACTGTGTAGACCGGACCACCGTCGACGAGCCGGGGGGGGGGGTGGAGGGGGCTTGGAGGCGGGCACGAGTGCACTTTCCTTGACCGGTTTTATTTTGCTGACGTGGAATGTAGGGTGAACCCTTAATGACCTGGGGAGTTGTAGACGGACCGAAACAGGGTTAATGAATTTCGAAATGGGAAATGGACCCAGGAACCTTGGAGCCAGCTTTCTGGCGTGGACGTGAAGTGGCAAGTCCTTTGTAGACAGCCATACCTTCTGGCCTGGGCGATAATGCGGAGCGGATCTGCGGTGGCGGTCGGCTGCCGCTTTCATCTGGGACTGACCCCGGAGTAGAACCCTCCGAGCTCCGTCCCAGATTCGGCGACAGCGTCGGATCATGGCGTGGGTAGAAGGCACCGTCACCTCACCCTCATAAGCCGCGAACAAGGGGGGCTGGTAGCCGTAGGCACACTGGAAGGGTGTGAGTCCCGTGGCAGCCGTAGGAAGCGTGTTGCGTGCGTACTCGACCCAGACGAGATGGTCGCTCCAGGTGGTCTGGTTCTGCGCGATCAGACAGCGCAAGCAGGTCTCGAGCTCCTGGTTCATCCGCTCAGTCTGGCCATTGGATTGCGGATGGTAACCAGAAGGCAGGCTGACGGTGGCACCTATGAGGGAACAAAACTCACTCCAAAACTTGGATACAAACTGAGGACCTCGGTCCGAGACAATGTCTGTAGGGAAACCATGGATACGGAAAACGTGAGACATCATTACCTCTGCCGTCTCTTTGGCAGAGGGGAGCATGGCCACAGCGATAAAATGTACCATCTTTGAAAATCGATCTACCACCGTCAGGACAGTTGTGTTACCTTTGGAGGCCGGCAACCCAGTAACAAAGTCAATGGAGATGTGGGACCAGGGCCTCTGAGGGACTGAAAGTGGGTGCAGCAGGCCCGCTTGGGCTTGTCTGGAGGGCTTGCTCCTTGCACAGACAGGGCAGGCGGACACATATTCAGCTACATCCTTCTCAAGTGAAGGCCACCAAAAACGCTGTTTAACCACAATAACAGTTCTCTTGGCACCTGGATGGCATGTGAGCAGGGACGTGTGAGCCCAGTGGATTACCAGGGGGCGCAATGTCACAGGAACAAACAAACGGTTAGTAGGACAGCCACTCGGTGCTGGAGTCTCATCATTAGCCTGCTTCACATCTGTTTCGATCTGCCAAGACACCGCTCCAACCACACGGTTAAGTGGCAGGATGGGTTCGGGTTCTCTGGTATCAGGTTCAGGGTCATAAAGTCGGGACAGGGCGTCTGGTTTTGTGTTCTGGGAACCGGGCCTGTAAGACAGAGAAAAGTTGAACCTACTAAAAAACAGAGTCCATCTGGCCTGACGCGAGTTGAGTCTCTTGGCTTTACGGATGTATTCCAGGTTCTTGTGATCTGTCCATACAAGAAAAGGCTGCTCGGCCCCCTCCAGCCAGTGCCTCCACTCCCCCAATGCGGCTCTGACCGCCAGCAGTTCTTTGTTTCCGACATCGTTATTTTTTTCTGCGGGGGTCAACTTACGTGACAGGTAGGCGCAGGGATGAATCCGGTTGTCCTTCTCCGCTCTCTGGGAAAGTACCGCCCCAATCCCCTCGTTGGAGGCATCCACCTCCACAATGAACTGTCTCTGGGGATGTGGGATGGTCAGAACAGGAGCGTTGGTGAACAATGTTTTGAGGCGCTGGAAGGCGGCTTCGGCCTGAGGATTCCACTGGAACTGGGTCTTGGAAGACGTGAGAGAGTGCAGAGGAGCAGCAACAGCACTGAACTCTCTAATAAAACGTTTGTAAAAGTTTGCAAATCCGAGAAACTGTTGCACCTTCTTTCTGTTAGTGGGGGTGGGCCAATCGGCCACTGCACTGACCTTACCAGGGTCCATCTGGATGTGGTCGGCCGATATAATGTAGCCCAGAAAGGACATTGTGTCTGCGTGGAAGTCGCACTTCTCGGCCTTCACATACAGACGGTTAGCTAGGAGCTTCTGCAACACACACTTGACATGACGCTCATGAGACTGTATGTCTGGAGAGAAGTTAAGAATGTCATCAAGGTAGACAAAAACACACTCATTGAGAAATTCCCTGAGGACCTCGTTCATAAAAGCTTGGAAGACTGCGGGGGCATTGGTTAACCCGAACGGCATCACCAAATACTCGTAGTGCCCGTTAGGGGTGTTAAACCCAGTTTTTCACTCATCTCATTCTCACTAGGTGGTATGCATTCCTTAAGTCTAGTTTAGTGAATACTTTGGCTTTGTGCAACAGTTCAAAAGCAGAAGACATCAAAGGAAGTGGGTAACGATTCTTGATCGTAATCTCGTTTAGGGAGCTGTAATCTATGCAGGGACGAAGTGACCCATCTTTCTTGCCCACAAAGAAAAACCCCGCGCCTGCTGCCGAGGAGGATGGGCGAATAATGCCCGTCCTCAGGGAGGACTCAATGTACTCATCCATCGCCTTCCTCTCGGGGCCGGATATGGAGTACAGTCGCCCCTTGGGAATAGGGGCCCCCAGCAGCAGGTTGATAGCGCAGTCGAAAGGTCGATGAGGAGGTAGGGTGGTGGCCCTGGACTTGTTGAACACCTCCTTCAGTTCATGGTAACAGGGTGGAACCTTCGACAGATCGGGATAGTCATCATCATCATTAGAAATCTTTATTTCTTCAGATTTAAGAACATTTATTCCCAAAACCGCCCCGATCTTCCCGTAACTCACCCCTTTGTTCACTGGTTCAACAAGACATGATTGTGTGCACTCAACCCCCCATCGTCTGATCTTACCAGATCGCTAATCAATCTGAGGATTGTGTTTCTGCAGCCAGGGGAAACCAAAGACCAAGGGATGTTGAGCTGAGTCAAACAAGTGAAAATACATTATCTCCACATGGTTAGCATTGAACATGACTTTGACAGGTTCTGTACGATGAGTTATCTCAAACAACTGACGTCCATCTAAAGCGCTCGCCACAATAGGTTGCAACAAGGGCACAGATTGAACCTTACACGATCGAGCTAGAGTCCAGTCCATGAGACTCTCGTCGGCTCCGGAGTCGATCAAAACCCCCCGAGTCACAATTTGCTGATTCCGAGTGAGGGTTGCCTGTGTCAGAGGTCGAGGAGGTAAGTCCGAAACGGGGAATTGACTCACCAGTGTCCTCCTTTTCACTGGTGAGCCACCCCTTTTACCGAGCAGTCGGCCGGACGGTGTCCTTGTTGACCGCAGTAAAAGCAGGCTCCGTCCTTCAGGCGGCGCTGTCGCTGCTCCGGAGTCAGCCTGGTTCGTCCTAGCTGCATGGGTTCCTCCGATGGCTGAGAGGACGCTGTTTTCTCCGGCCAGCGATGGACAGGGAACGATGACCTCTTCGGTGTGAAGGACCCGGAGGAGCGCCCCTGGTGATTGGGAGGACGATCAGCAGCCTGGTGTCTTTCCTTTTCCTTTATCCTGTTATCGACACGAATAGCCCTGGTAATTAATGTCTCTAGATCACTGGGTAACTCAAAAGGTGAAAGTCTGTCCTTTATAGCCTCCGACAACCCATTCATGAATGCATCCACTTGTGCAGGCATATTCCACCCACTGTCTGCTGCAAGGGTTCAGAAGTTAATGGCATAGTCTATCACTGGGCGAGTGTTCTGTTTTAGCTGCAGTAAGACTCGGGAAGCTTCCCTAGCAGAGCAAGTGTGATCAAAAATACCGCTAAATGTTCTTTGGAAGAGGTCTAGATCCTGACAGACTGTGGAGCCCCGAGACCACTCCGCAGTTGCCGATGCTGCGGCTCGTCCCGTCAAATGGGACACAATAAATGCTACCCTGGCCTGGTCTGAGGGGAAGTGTGCAGGGTTATGCTTGAAGTGGAGATCACATTGTACAAGGAATGATCTACAATTCTCCGAGTCTCCAGAGAACTTATCTGGTGAAGCCAGGCGTAGAATCAGCGTGGGGTTCGCAGGCATGGCCGGAACAGCAGGCGGATGGCCGGCTGAAGGTTCAACGTGAGCCAGTGGAGAAGCTGCCGAGGTTGGGTTGAGACGAGCCAGAACCTGATGGAGTTGTACAGCGAGGTGGTTAATCTGGGTCGTCACTGATGACTCGCCTTGTCTATCGTTCAGCTCGCGCACCCCGTGACTGACTGAGCGCAGCTGCTCCTCCTGGTGCTGGATCTTAGTGCCCTGGTTGGCAAGGGCTGATTTCCAAATCTTAGAGTCGGCTGAGTCCATATTATGGCCAGTTCGTTCTGTTAGGCTCTGGGGCACACAGGAACTGGACTCAAATGCACAAATCACACACAGGGTAAATGGTAGGGAATTGAGGAATGCAGTGGAACAGAGGGATCTGGGAATAACTGTGCATTGTTCCCTGAAGGTGGAATCTCATGTGGATAGGGTGGTGAAGAAGGCGTTTGGTATGCTTGCCTTTATAAATCAGAGCATCGAGTATAGAAGTTGGGATGTAATGTTAAAATTGTACAGGGCATTGGTGAGGCCGAATCTGGAGTATGGTGTGCAGTTCTGGTCGCCAAATTATAGGAAGGATGTCGACAAAATGGAGAGGGTACAGAGGAGATTTACTAGAATGTTGCCTGGGTTTCAGCACTTAGGCTACAGAGAGAGGTTGAACAGGTTGGGTCTTTATTCTTTGGAGCGTAGAAGGTTGAGGGGGGACTTGATAGAGGTTTTTTAAATTTTGAGAGGGACGGACAGAGTTGACGTGGGTAGGCTTTTCCCTTTGAGAGTGGGGAAGATTCCAACAAGGGGACATAGCTTCAGAATTGAGGGACAAAGGTTTAGGGGTAACATGAGGGGGAACTTCTTTACTCAGAGGGTGGTGGCTGTATGGAATGGGCTTCCGGTGGAAGTGGTGGAGGCTGGCTCGATTTTATTATTTAAGAGTAAATTGGATAGGTATATGGATAGGAGGGGATTAGAGGGTTATGGTCTGAGTGCAGGTAGATGAGACTAGGTCAGGGAGAATGGTCGGCGTGGACTGGTAGGGCCGGACAGGCCTGTTTCCATGCTGTAGTTGTTATATTGTTATATTGTTAAGAGTCAATTTGGAGAAAATAAAGGCGTTCTTTAATTTTCACATTAAAGAACACTGCGATTCGAACCAAAAACTCTAAACTTACTCAGCTACAAAAACATTAGTTACAAAAATTACTTACTAGCTATACTACGACCGAGAGCACATGAATCACAATGCGAACTGGCACAGGACAAAGGCGTGGACTATATATACATGAGGTAAGGGCACACAGGTGGAAACAATCAAGGCGGGGCTGACAATTACAATGGCAGGAAGTCAAGGGACCTGAAATGAGAATCTAAACACAGAACATGACACAAGACTAACAGATATGACGGGGCATTACACATAGGGGACAGAGTGGGACTGGGATGACCAGAAGTGACAGTCAATTGTTGCTAGTCATCGTTGAAAACTGCAAGTATTGTAGCTTCAAATAGAAAAACATTTTGGCCCCATTCATGTTTGGAAGCAAAATGGGCAAAGGACAGGTGAACATGGGAAAGTCATGTAAGAAATGGAATGGCTGCTGGACATGAAAGAGCAGTCCAGGGAGTCATGAAGGAAGCAATGCATTTGACATGTTGAAGTGGAGGTAGGGATTTTGTGTCTAGCCGTGGATTCTTGATTGTCAAAAAAAAGTGAAAAAATATCAATTGAGAAAGGAGGATCGTGCGATTGACAGTGAAGACCAGGCAAACACTGTTCTTGCCCTGTACAGGAGGAGCAGGGGACTGGGAAGTAAATGAGATTCATTCAAGTGTTGGGAATCTCGTGGTTCAAGATGAAAGATATAGTGGACTTTCAGAAATATTCTTAGAATCTATATTTTCAGTATGTAAGGACACTGCCAGCATTGTGTGGGGTTACAGTGCGTCAGGACGTTGCAAGCAGTGTGTGGGGTTACACAGCGTGTCAGGACCCATCTAGGAGTGTGTGGAGTTACACAGCGTGTCAGGACCCATCTAGGAGTGTGTGGAGTTACACAGCGTGTCAGGACCCATCTAGGAGTGTGTGGAGCTACGCATGGTGTCAGGACGTTGCCAGCAGTGTGTGGGGTTACACAGCGTGTCAGGACCCATCTAGGAGTGTGTGGGGTTACACATGGTGTCAGGACCCATCTAGGAGTGTGTGGGGTTACACAGGGTGTCAGGACCCAGCCAGCAGTGTGTGAGGTTACACAGGGTGTTAGGACGTTGCCAGCAGTGTGTGGGGTTACACAGGGTGTCAGAACCCATCTAGGAGTGTGTGGGGTTACACAGGGTGTCAGGACGTTGCCAGCAGTGTGTGGGGTTACACAGGGTGTCCGGACCCATCTAGGAGTGTGTGGGGTTACACATGGTGTCAGGACCCATCTAGGAGTGTGTGGGGTTACACAGGGTGTCAGGACGTTGCCAGCAGTGTGTGGGGTTACACAGTGTGTCAGGACCCAGCCAGCAGTGTGTGGGGTTACACAGTGTGTCAGGATGTTGCCAGGAGTATGTGAGGCTTCACTATGCACACATTCTCACCTGGGTGTGCACAGGATTTCACAGATCTCTTCCACAACCTGATGCATTGCAAAAGCCTTGTACAATTAATGCCTGGAGGAATTGAAATAATGCAGTGTAATAGTTCCAGTGCATGTCAGAGATCGCGTGATTTGGGAACTACTATCTTCCTCTTTGGTTACGCTCGGACTGTCCTAGATCGGACTTTGCTGGCTTTACGTTGCTCTAAACGTCACTCCTTGTCATGTATCTACATACTGCAAATAGCTCGATTGTAATCATGTATTGTCTTTCTGCTCAATATGCAACACGCAACAAAAGGTTTTCACTGTGCCACAGTACACGTGACAATAAACTAAAATAAGCTAAATTAAACCTGGATCTACTGACAAAGAAGCAATCCATAGTGAATTTCAGTGTCAGTCCCAATAATTCCTTTACCTTTAATCTTTTGATATCCGTTTCTACAAAACTCTGAACAAACAATTTCAGTATTACATCAATTCTGACAAGACATTGGTTTGAACAGTATATTTCAACACTCACCTTCCATATGAGAGGATAATTCAGATAAACCTCTGGTGATGTTCATGTATTCTTGTGGATCAGGACCTGTTCAAATCAACGAGCATTCATGAAACCAGACGAATAACATTGTCAACTCCAATGTTTCAATGTGATATTCAGTTCAGTGTGTTGATTTAACGTACCGAGCTTCTGGATTTCTTTCAGTATTTTGTCCAGCTTTGGTAAATCATTGTGCATTTTCACAAAGGATTCCCACATCAGTCGCCGGGCCCGGGAGCCTTTCTCCATCACCAGACTGAGGAAGAGCGTGGAACTGTCTCCCCAGTTTCTCTTTATCACGAGCTCAGCGACATTCTGTGAAGAACAACAATGGATATATATGGACCCACGCTTTGCCTGCCTCTTTGTAGGGTACATCAAACAATCCCTGTTCCAGGGATACATTGGCCATATCACCGAACTCTAACTCCGCTACATTGACGACTGCATTGGTGCTACCTTCTGTACCCATGCTGACTTCATCAACTTCACCACTAATTTCCATCCTGCTCTCAAATTTACTTGGACCATCTCCAACATCTCCCGACCGGTTTCTGGATCTCACCGTCTCCAACACAAGAGACGGACTATTGACTGACAGCGGTAGAGTTGCTGCTTTACAGCGAATGCAGCGCCGTCGACTCAGGTTCGATCCTGACTACGGGTGCTGCACTGTAAGGAGTTTGTACGTTCTCCCCGTGACCTGCGTGGGTTTTCTCCGAGATCTTCGGTTTCCTCCCACACTCCAAAGACATACAGGTATGTAGGTTAATTGGCTGGGTAAATGTTTTTTTTTAAATGGTCCCTAGTGGGTGTAGGATAGTGTTAATGTACGGGGATCACTGGGCGGCACGGACTTGGAGGGCCGAAAAGGCCTGTTTCCGGCTGTATATATATGATATATGATATGATGATATATTACAAACTACAAACTGACTCCCATAGTTATCTTGACTACACTTCTACCCACCCTGTTTCCTGTAAAGACTATATTCCCTCCTCCCAATTCCTCCGTCTACGCCGCATCTGCGCCCAGGATGAGGTGTTCCATACAACAGCATCGGAGATGTCCTCATTCTTCAGGAAACGGGGCTTCCCCTCTTACATTATAGATGAGGCTCTCACGAGGGTCTCCTCAATATCCTGCAGCTCCACTCTGGCTCCCCCTCCCCCTATTCGTAACAAGGACAGAGTCCCCCTTGTCCTCACCTTCCACCCCATCAGCTGTCATGTACAACATATTATCCTCCAACATTTTCGCCACCCCCAAAGGGATCCCACTACTGGGCATATCTTCCCATCTCCTCCCCTTTCTGCTTTCCGCAGAGACCGTTCCCTCCGGAACTCCCTGGTCCACTCATCCCTTCCTACCTAAACCACCCCCTCCCCAGGTACTTTCCCCTGTAACCGCAGGAGATGCAACACCTGTCCCTTTACGTCCCCCTCGACTTGATCCAAGGACCCAAACAGTCTTTCCAGGTGAGGCAGAGGTTCACCTGCACCTCCTCCAACCTCATCTACTGTATCCGCTATTCCAGGTGTGAACTTCTCTACTTCGGCGAGACCAAGCACAGTCTCGATGATCGTTTCGTTGAACACCTATGCTCAGTCCGTCTTAATCTACCTGATCTCCCGGTGGCTCGGCATTTGAACTCCCCCTCTCACTCCCATATGACCTTTCTGTCCTGGGCTTCCTCCATTGTCAGATTTATGCCCAGCGCAAATTGGAGGAACAACACCTCATATTTCACTTGGGTGGTTTACACTCCAGCGGTATGAACATTGACTTCTCTAACTTCAGATAGTCCCTGCTTTCACTCTCTATTCCCTCCCCCTTCCCAGTTCTCCCAATAGTCTTACTGTCTGCCAGTTAATTATATCTTTGTCCCTCCCCTGACATAAGTCTGAAGAAGGGTCCTGACCCGAAATGCCACCCATTCCTTCTCTCCCGAGATGCTCCCTGACCCGCTGAGTTACTCCAGCATTTTGTGTGTACCTTCGATTTTAACTAGCATCTGCAGTTTTTCTTGCTACACAATGGATATATTGGGATGTGACTGCGACAATGCGAATGGGGAGATATTTAGCTTTTCAGTGGTGGGATATTCCGGTAGTTTTGAGCACAGTGGCAGGCATAACAAACGGTGAACTCCCATCTACACCTGGCAGAGTCCTCACAAACTGAAACGTGCCACACACCTGGCAATTTCCTGTGAACATGGAAGTGTACAGCACAAGAACAGGCCAGTGATATTAGTCAGAGAGTGAAACAGCTTGTAGACAGGCCCTACCATCCACTCTGACCACACCGGCCAACATGTCCCAGCTACACTCGTCCTACCTGCCTGTGTTTGGTCCCTATCCCTCCAATCCTGTCCTATCCATGTAGATGTCTAACTGTTTATTAATCGTTTGGATAATTCCAGCCTCAACTATCTCCTCTGGCACCTCGGTCCATACATCCACAACCCATTGTGTGAAAAATGTATCATTCTTATCCTCTCTGACCCCACATTCACTCATCGGTCAGTAAAATTTCTGTATCTCTATGCAAATCCCAGTTTTACCCGATCAAACACATCCATATAATGCACAATTCCTGCAGAGGAAAAGTTATCACTCCTATTAAATCTTTTCTTCTTCACCTTAAACCAATGTCCTCTGGATGTCGAATCACCGCCTCTGGGCAAGAGAATCTATGCATCTACAACATCTATTCCTCTTATGATTTCCTACTCATAGATGTATCTCCCAAGGAACAGAGCCCCAGCATACTCAACCTCTCCCTATAGCTCAGACTCTCTAGCCCTGCAACATCCTCATAAATCTTCTCTGTGCACTTTCCAGTTTGACAACATCCTTCCGCTATCATAGTGCCCAGAACTGAACACAATAGACTAAATGCGGCCTCACAACATCTTATGCAACTACAACATGACCTCCCAACTTCTATTCTCAATACTCCCTCGAATGAAGGCCAATTTGCCAAAATCCTTTTTGACCACCTGTGACTCCACCTTCAGGGAAGCACACACCCCCTCTTCTAAATCCCTCTGCTCTACAACACTCCCAGCGCTCTACTGTGTTGTGGGCCCTGCCCATGTTAGACTTCTCAAAATGCCACACCTCACATTTCTCTGTATTAAATTCCATCAACCATTCCTCAGCCCACCTGGTGCACTGTCCTGCTGCAATGTTCCACAAACAACTTCACTAACTGCAAAACCGCTCACTTTTGTATAACCTGCAAACTTGCTAATCTTGCCGTGCATGGTCTGATCCAAATCATTGATGTAGATGACAAACAATAACGGGCCCAGCATTGAACCCTGAAGTGCACCACTAGTCACGGACATCCAGTATGAGAAGCAACCTTACAGCATCTCCCTCTGCTTCTTTCCATGGACCCAATTTCCTATCCATTCAGCTATCTGTCCTTGAATCCCATATGGTCTAATCTTCCAGAGCAGCCTACTGTGCAGAACCTTGTCGAAATTTTTGCAGAAGTCCATTTTTACAACATATACAGTTCTGCCCCCATCGACCTTTTTGGTCAGTTCTTCTTTGAGAGACACGATCATCTCCCACATACAAAACCATGCTGACCATCCCAAATCAGCCCTTATCCATCTAAATGCCTAATTCTAAGTCTAAATCTAAATCTAAGTGTCCAGTCAAACCTACACTTCTGCTTGCCCTGCATTTTGAAACGATTATGTTCTTTCATCCACATTGTTATCCTCTCTGACCCCGCATTCACTCATCGGTCAGTTAATTTCTGTATCTCGATGCTAACCCCAGTTTCACCCGATCAAAGACATCCATCTAATGCACAATTCCTGCAGAGGGAAAGCGAGGGTTACTTGAAGCTGGAAAAGTAAATGTTTATACCGATGGGGCTTAAGCCCCCAAGAGAAATATGAGGTGCAGTCTCGACATAAATTCCCACAATTGCTTACATAACCAACATGCTGAACATTTCCATCATTTTTATGTTTTGTTGTTGATTTTTAGCGAATGTTGTTTTGTTTCTTTTATTGGTCAATTGAATGATAAGCAAAGAGTTTAATGTTTTAAGAGGAATTCAGCAGGTCAGACAGCATGATTTTTTTGTTGTAAACCAGCATCTGAAGTTCCTTGTCCTAATGTCCTCTGTGGTTTATTGAACTGAACTAAATATGACCAATGAGACTGATGAGACTTGGAATGGATTCTCGGTAACGATTCTGGTTCACACGTTTGCTGTTTCCTGACCTCTGTGCTAAGTGATGCGTGTGTGGGAAGACCAGCTGGATCAGAATGGAACATTCTCAGCATTCCCAGCTCCCAGGTTTTATTCCTGCTACCAGGTCTACAGGATGCAGTCTGATCAGAGATCAATGTCTCCATTACATTGTTCAGCCCAGGAAGTGTAAGGTGAGTGAGACTGACCTTGATCACTTTCCCCCCCAATGTCATCATTGCTGTGACAGGAAACAGACATCACAGTGTTCCTTTCACTTACCCCGTGTTTTTGTTCACTGAAATATCCCTCCCATTTCATCACAGAGCCGAGACTTTCAACCCATTCTTCAATCGCCTGTTGCAGTCTCTCCCGATAGAATATTGTCAGCTGGAACAATTGATACTGGTTCCACTGTGACAGGAGCTCAGAGAATGTAGGCGTTAGATCTGTGTATTCAAAGGGAGAAATTAAACACCATCTGAATCAGTGCCCTTGGCTCCCGCTAAAACAGTCATCCTGACTAGTCCAGGCCCAGCAAATAGAACTGATCAAAACAGGTTATCAATCAATAGTCAATAGTCAATAGTCGTTTATTTGTTACATACACATAAATGTGTAGTAAAATGAAACATTACCCGCAGTTAAACAATAAGACCAATAAGATTAATCAATAAAAATGCAATAACACATACAATCACAACTAACACCAAACAAAAAGAAACATCCATCACAGTGAGTCTCCTCCAGTCCCTCCTCACTGTGATGGAAGGCCAAAAATGTCTTTTTCTCTTCCCTGCCGTCTTGTCCCGCGGTCAGGCTGTTGGATTTGCCACGTCGGGGCGGTCGGGGCTCCCGATATTGAAGCCGCCGCTGGGCGGTGAAAGGTCAACGGCCTATTTCAGGCCGCGCCGGACGGTGAAAGGTCCGCGGCGGGCCGACCCAAGCCCCGCGATTCGGGGCGGGCGAACACGCTGCCGCTGCCGCTGCCGGAGCTCCCGATGTCGGCCCCCATCCAGGGGCCTGCGGGCTTCCGACATCCACGCGGCCCGCGCCGGAGCCTCCGGAGACGAGTCGCAGCCGCTCCCGCAGCATCCGCAGGCAGCCAGCGCCGCAGGTGGTGAGTCCGGACTGCGGGCTCTGCGAACCAGAGCCCCAGGTAGTCCCAGGTGCATGGCCGGTGGTAGGTGGAGCCCGCCGGTCCCAGGTGCATGGCCGGTGGTGGCCGCAACGGGAACGGAGACACGACACAGAACAAAGGTCGCGTCTCCGTTCGGGAGAGAGAATTATACAGTTCCCGTTCCCTCCCCCCCCCCCCCCCAAAACCCCCAAACATAACATACAAACACTACACCATATTAAAACCACAATTCATACAAAAACAACAAAAAATACAAAAGACAGACGGACTGCAGGCAAGCCGCAGCTGCGACGGCAGCGCTGGCTCGGAATAAGACACAATATGCTGGAGTCACGCGGCAGCTGAAAGAACATCTGTGGAGAATATGGATAGGTGATGTTTCAAGTCTGGATCCTTCTTCAGACAGATTATGGTGGCGGGGAGGGAGGTGAAATGTGGACGAGGGGTGGGACAGGTGAAAGCCTGGCAAGTAAGGTGGATAAGGTAGATACAGGCGAGGATAGGCTTCGATAGGCTGATGATTGGACAAACGCCAGAGATGAAAAGATTGAACATCTGAGACAAAGGGATTGAAGAGTTGAGAATTGTGAAGCTACAGGAAGGAATGCAGGTGGATGGTTTTTATATATATTTTTTTGGTTGTGTATGTGTGGGAGGGGGTGGTGGTGTGGGTGGGTGGGACTTTTCTCTTCCTCACAGCGCGGGGTGCGGCTCGGCTGCGGGGCCTAACATCGCCCGGTGCGGCTCGGCCGCTGGACTTTACATCCCGGTGCGGCTTGGCCGCTGGACTTTACATCACCCGGTGCGGCTTGGCCGCTGGACTTTACATCCCGGTGCGGCTTGGCCGCTGGACTTTACATCCCGGTGCGGCTTGGCCGCTGGACTTAACAGTGCCCGGTGCAGCTCGGCTGCGGGGCTTAACATCGCCCGGTGCAGCTCGACTGCGGGGCTTAACATCGCTGGTGCGGCTCGACTGCGGACTTGACATCGCCCGGTGCGGCTCGACCACGGGACTTAGCTGCGCAAGGCTTGGTCGTGGGCCTTTCATCGCCCGGTTCGGCCGCGGGACGTTTCAGCGCCCGGTGCGGGGACTGTGCGGGTCGGTCGGGGACGAGCTGTCTGTCCGTGGGCGTGGGGAAGAGAGTGGAAGTTTTGTTGCCTCCATCACAGTGAGGGGGTGTTTGGAGTCACTGTGATGGACGTTTGTGTTGGGGTCATGTGTCTTGTGTTCTTTTTTTTTCTATGACTGCTATGTAGTTTCGTTCGGTACTTCGGTACCGAACGACAAATAAAGCTCTGTTATACCTGTTATACCTGTTATATAGTTAACAACTTGTTGATCTAGTTGACCTTGGTAGATCGAGCACGTGTTCAGCAAAGCACTTGGTGTTTCTATGCATCTGAGTATTCAATTTTCATACCATTGGATTGTAAGGTACCCAAGCAGAAGTCGAGGTGGTGTTACTCCAGGTAGAGTGTGGCCCAGGACAGAGAGGTTGCTATGAGAATTGGATTGCATCTCCCAGCCAATCAGTTTAAACCCTCCTTTGCAGAACTTTCAAAACTGGCCACACGGATGGATGTTAGTCTCCTTCCAGTTCAGGTTCCTCGTCTACAGGTCACCTCTCTCCCCAAAAAGATGCAAATAGTTCAAATATCTGACTATCCGACCCTTGCACCAACTCCTCAGTCGTGCATTCATTTTAACTGGACGTGAATGAATGTCACGTACCGAAGTACTGTGAAACGCTTGGTTTTGCATGTAGTCCAAAAGGATCAGATATACCACACACAGATACAATCAGTTGAAACTCAAGAACAGACGGAGCAAAGGTTAAGATACAGAGTGCAGAATGTAGTTTGCAGCATTGTAGTGCATCAGTCCCTTACACAAAGTCCAATGTCCATGATGCGGTATGCGTAAATAGTTTAAAAGGCTCATTTCTGCTCAGAATCTGATTCTGGACTCTGATATTATAACATTTGCGGCTAATCAAATAATTTGTTTCCAAAAAGAGTGCTGATATATCAGACAATTCCTGCATCCACCCACCTGTGACGGTGCTGTCCCTGGAGATGTCAGCTCCCTGTGATCACCCCCATCCCTAGTCCCACTTCCGTGAGAACCTCATTTCTTGCATCAGGTGTACATGCACTGTCAGGGCAACATATACATTTCACAGAAGGCTCACAAACCTTTTTGTTTTGATGATGCCACTGAATCATCTCCACAGTCACCACCTTCAGCCATGATGTCGTCAGGCGTTCCCAAACTCGGTAGCTCGGTAGCGCAGTGGTAGAGTTGCTGCCTTACAGCGAATGCAGCGCCGGAGACTCAGGTTCGATCCTGAGTATGGGTGCCGTCTGTACGGAGTTTGTACGTTCTCCCTGTGACCTGTAAGAATTGTCCCTAGTGGGCGTAGGATAGTGTTAGTGTGCGAGGATCGCTGGGCCGCGCGGACCCGGTGGCCCGAAGGGCCTGTTTCTGCGCTGTATCTCTAAAATCTAAATCTAAATAAACAATATTAACAGAACAACAAGTGACAATTGAATGTGAAGAAAGACATTGCCTTGTGAACTAACAAACAGCATTACAGTGCAGCGGAGGTGTGGAAAACACCCCATCCTAACAAGGTATACCCCTGCAAATTAACAAAACATAAAAGTAGGATTAGTCCCTGACATCCATAAGACTTTGTCTGATCTATCCAAGGCAGCAATTCATCATTTGTGCCAGATCCCTGAAGCTTTCAAACCCCCTGATCACCGTATCACTATTCCAGAACAAACACGGTCAATCCCCAACATACACACCTCACCTGTTTGGAGGCTTCAACTCACAGAGAAAGAGGAAAAATACCCACTAATGGGGAATTACTGTCCACTCTGCTGGCCCTATTCTTACCACAAGGTGAGAAGGAACTTTTTCATCCAGAGATTTGTGAATTTGTGGAATTCTCTGCCATACAGGGCAGTGAAGGACAAATCGCTGGATGGATTTAAGAGAGAGTTAGATAGAGCTCTGGGGGCTAGTGGAATCAAGGGATATGGAGAGAAGTTGGGCACAGCTTATTGATTGTGGATGATCAGCCATGATCACAATGAATGGCGGTGCTGGCTCGAAGGTCCAAATGGCCTCCTCCTGAACCTATTTTCTATGTTTCTATTTTTCTAACCCTGCCATCCAGGACAAAGGTTTCCACACCACCATGTTACCCACTGCCAAATCCCCCACTGGCTGGAACGGGAAATAAACCATTTCATGGGCCAACTGCAAATGTCCCAACTCTACTGGAAACTGTAGTCCCGACTGCTCCCATGGCACATTCCACCACATCCCTGGAGTGTCCACTCCAGAATAGGAATATATCCCAGGCCTGGACTCTGCAGGGTCTCCATGATGTCAGGTATCTGTCTGCAATAACCACCACCAGTCCCACTTCACAGGAGAATAATCCGTCTCATCTCGACAGGACGCTGCCCAAACCCGCCCAAAGGTTCACAGGACGGCGTTCCCGGGAGGGAGCTGGAGACGTCAGGTCGAGGAGTGGCCCAGTAGGAGGGTGAACTGGGTTCATGCCTGTAGCGCCTTCAGGGTAGATGGAGGCGCCCTGCGGGACACAAAGATGTTAAGGACAGGGAGGTCTGTTCACAGGAACTGCACCAGCACATCAAGCTCACGGGCAGACCGGATTTAGACTTTGAAAATGGCAATGCCTGCATGTGTAATATGTGCTAAAACAATTTCACTGTGGAGTTGCACATTGAACTACTGAACTGTTGAACACTCTCCTCACAGAAGGCTCAGAAAGGCCTTTACTCTGACAATTGAGGAAGTGTTATCAGTAAAAATAACTGAACCCAGAAATAACAAGCTGATGGTTTCATTGTGAAACAGTGCCCTGAACATGCAGCCATTTTGTGAACCAAACTGGGCCATCTGCTTCCACAGCACCAGACCGCTCAGCGCCCTCAACACATCAACTGTTAGCTCCAACTTCACTCAACTCTGTATGATTGTTGTGCAGCACCTGCACCAACACGTCCCATAACAACGTGCAGCTGGTGCTGGACATGACTTTCCTGCTTCAAACTCTCACCGGGACACATTTAGTCACAACAATCAATGCAAAGTCCTCACAACAACAAATCAAACTCAATGGGGAGATTTACCCGCAGTCTCTCCCCAAGATTAGACCCGTCCACTGGGGGCCGGCGGCAAATACTCACCGATGGGAAGCGGCTGTCCCCGCCCGCCAGGCGCTCCCCTCCTCTCCCCTCCCCCCGTACAGTGTGTGGGGGCGGGTGGGGGTCAGATGTGTGGGTGTCGGAGTCATGTGTGTGGGGGCTGAATGTCATGTGTGGAGAGAGTCATGTGTGTGGGGGTCAGGTGTGTGGGTGTCAGGGGTCATGTGTGTGGGGGGCCGGGGGTCATGTGTGTAGGGGGTCACGTGTGTCTGGGGGTGGGGGTCAGGTGTGTAGGGGGTCACGTTTGTGTGGGGTGATGGGGTGGTCAGGTGTGGGGGGGGTCTCTTGTGTGGGGGGCTGGTGATCAGATGTGTGATCCCCAGTGGGTCATGTGTGTAGGGGGTCACGTGTGAGGGGGTGCTGGAGGTCAGGGGGTGTGGGTGCTGGGGGTCAGGTATGTGGGGGGCTGGGAGTCAGGGGGGCAGGTGTGCAGGGGGTCCAGTGTGTGGGGGGTGGGGGACAGATTTGGGGAGGTGTGGGGATCGTGTGTTTAGGGGGTCATGTGTTGGGGGGTTGGGTTCAGGTGTTTGGGAGGCAGGGGGTCATGTGTGTAGGGTGTCATGTGTGTGGGGGGGCTGAAGGTCAGGTGTGTGGGGGGGCTGGGGTTCATGTGGGTAGGGGCCACGTGTGTGGGGGGTCTGGGGGTCAGGTGTTTGGGGGGCTGGAGGTCAGGTGTGTGTGGGGGGCTGGGTATCAGAGGGTCATGTGTGTAGAGGGTCAGGTGTATCTAGAAGGTGGGGTCAGGTGTGTACGGGGTCACATTTGTCGGGGGATGGGATTCATGTCTGTGGGGGGGCAGGGGAACATATAACATAACATAACAGAACTTTATTGTCATTCGGTATAAATACCGAACGAAATTTCAGCAGTCACAAGACACAGCAAAAAAGAAAAGAACACAGGACACACGACCCCAACACCAACATCCATCACAGTGACTCCAAACACCCCCTCACTGTGATGGAGGCAACAAAACTTCCACTCTCTTCCCCCCTGCGCCCACGGACAGGCAGCTCGACCCCTACCGAGGCAACCGACACGCACACCCCCGCAAGGGGATGGAAGGCCCCGCGGCCGAGCCGCACCGGGCACTGAAAGTCCCGCGGCCGAGCCGCGTCGGCGATGTTAAGTCCAGCGGCCGAGCCGCGCCGGGCGATGGAAGGCACCGCGGCCGCTGCTAAGTCCCGTGGCCGAGCCGCACCGGACATTGAAACGTCCCGCAGCCGAGCCGCGCCGGCGATGTTAAGTCCAGCGGCCGAGCTGGAAGGCCCCGCGGGCGATGGAAGACCCCGTGGCCGAGCTGCGCCCTGGGGAAGAGACCCAATAAAAGAAAGGTTTCCCCCACCCCACCCACCCCCCCACACATACACAGCCAAAAACAGAAACAAAAACCATCCCAACACCGACACACACAAAAAAAAGACAAACAGACTGCCAGAGAGCCGCAGCGGGGGCTGGCGGTCAGGGGATGTGGGTGCTGGGGGTCAGGTGTGTGGGGGGGCTGGGGGTCAGTGCGAGGGGGTGCTGGGGATCAGGGGGTCATGTGTGTAGGGGGTCACGTGTTTGGGGGGGCTGGGGGTCAGGTGTGTGTGGGGGCTGGGGTCAGGTGTACCTGGGGGCAGGGGGTCAGGTGTATGCGGGGGCCGGGGGTCAGGTGTGTAGGTGCGGCTGGGGATCAGGTGTATGGGGGGGGCTCGGGGTCAGGTGTGTGGGGGCTGGGGGGGTCAGGTGTGTAGGGGTCTGGGGGTCAGGTGTGTGTGGGGGCTGGGGTCAGGTGTACCTGGGGGTCAGGTGTGTGTGGGGACTGGGGGGTCAGGTGCGTAGGGGTCTGCGGGTCAGGTGTGTGTGGGGACTGGGGGGTCAGGTGTGTAGGAAGTGACGTGTGTGATGGGGTGGGGACAGGTGTGTGGGGGGTCAGGGGATCATGTTTGTAGGAGTTCATGTGTGGGGGTGGGGGGATGGGGGTCAGGTGTGTAGTGGGTCACGTTTGTGGGGGGTGGGGTCAGTTGTATGAGGGGTCAGGCGATCATTTGTGTAGGTGGTCAGGTGTTTGGGTAGGCTGGGGGTCAAGGGACATATGTGTAAGGGGTCACCTTTGTGGAGGTCAGGGGTCAGGTGTGTTTGGGTGCTGGTGGTCAGGTGTGTCTGGGGGTCAGGTGTGTGGGGGCTTAGAGGGGCATGTGTATCGGAGGTCACGTGTGTGGAGGCTGGTGGGGGTCAGGTGTGTGGGGGGTCTGGGGGTCACGTGTGGGGAGGAGGTCTGGGGCCAGGTGTGTGGGGACTCAGGTGTCCATTTGTGTACGGGGTCACAAGTGTGGGGGCGGTTGGGGTTCAGGTGTGTCGGCGGTCAGTGGGTTATGTGTGTAAGGTGTCACGCTTGTGGGGGGTTGGGGGTCAGGTGTGTGGGGCGTCAGGGGCTCATGTGTATAGGTGGTCACGTGCATGCGGGGCTGGTAGTCAGAGGATCACCTGTGTGGGGGGATGGGTGTCAAGTGTGTGTGGGGGCTGGGGGTCAGATATGTTGGGGGGCTGGGGGTCAGGTGTACGGGGGCTGATGTGTGGGGGGCTGCGGGTCGGGTGGGTGGGGGCTGGAGGTTAGGTGTATGAGGGCTGATGATCAGGTGTGTGGGCTGTCCGGGGGTCAGGTGTGTGTGGGGGCTGGGGGTCAGATTTGTTGGGGGGCAGAGTGTCAGGTGTGCGGGGGCTGATGTGTGGGGGGCTGCGGGTCGGGTGGGTGGGGGCTGGGGGTCAGGTGTGTGGGCCTCCGGGTGTCAGGTGTGTGTGGAGGGGCTGTGGGTCAGGTGTGTGGGGGCAGGTGGTGGTCCAGATGTGTTGGGGGTCAGTGGTTATGTGTGTAGGGTGTCCCGTGTGTCTGGGGCGTGGGGTCAGGCGTATGTGGGGTCAGGTTTGTGAGGGTGGGTGTGGGGTCAGGTGTGTGGGGGGTTAGGGGATTATGTGTGTAGGGTGTCCCCTGTGTCTGGGGGTGGGGGTCAGGTGTGTGGGGGTCAGGGGGTCACGTGTGGGGCTGGGTGTCAGGTGTTTGGGGGGCAGGTGCGTGGGAGGCTGGGAGTCAGGGGGTCATGTGTGGGGGGCTGGGGGTCAGGTGTGTGTGGCGGCTGGGGGTCATGTGTGTAGGGGGTCACGTGTGAGGGACCCCCTGACCCCCACCTGCCCCACACGTGACCTCCTATGCACATGACCCCGAGCCCCCCACACAAACGTGGCCCCCTACACACCTGACCCTTGACCCCCGCCCCCCACACAAACGTGACCCCCTACACACATGACCCCCACCCCCAGACACCCGTGACCCCTACATACATCACTCTGACCCCCGACACACCTTACCCCCACCCGCCCCCACACACGTGACCACCTGCACAACTGACCCCCAGCCCCCACACACCTGACAGAGAGAGGGGGAGAGAGAGAGAGAGATGGAGGGGGGGGGGGGGGGGGGGGGTTGGGGGCGGGGCCGCGATGCGGGGCGGGGCTGAGTGATGCTGAGCCGGGTGTCAGCGCGCTGGAGATTCAGGGCGGTGCCGCTGTCAATCAGCAATCGGTCAATCGCTGTCACCGCCCGGATCGTCTCTGCGCGTGCGCGTCACGCAGGCGCGGCCCCCTCGCGCGGAGACGGTTTAACGGCCGCTCGCCCGCTCGCCCGCGCGCCGCCACCGGTCACCTGACCCTCCAACCGTCATCTCAGGCCGGGCCCGCCCCTCTGCTCCCATTGGTTGTCGGCGGTGTCCGCCAACTGCCTCAGCCAATGGCGGAGGTCGAGGGGGAGTGTCCCCGCGGGCCCCGCCCCCGGACAGTCCCACTCGCAGGCGCAGTGCGGCTCCGTGGATCCAGGGCGGGGAGAGGGACCCCGCTGTCCGGGCGGGCGGGGACAGCCGCTTCCCATCGGTGAGTATTTGCCGCCGGCCCCCAGTGGACGGGTCTAATCTTGGGGAGAGACTGCGGGTAAATCTCCCCATTGAGTTTGATTTGTTGTTGTGAGGACTTTGCATTGATTGTTGTGACTAAATGTGTCCCGGTGAGAGTTTGAAGCAGGAAAGTCATGTCCAGCACCAGCTGCACGTTGTTATGGGACGTGTTGGTGCAGGTGCTGCACAACAATCACACAGAGTTGAGTGAAGTTGGAGCTAACAGTTGATGTGTTGAAGGCGCTGAGCGGTCTGGTGCTGTGGAAGCAGATGGCACAGTTTGGTTCACAAAATGGCTGCATGTTCAGGGCACTGTTTCACAATGAAACCATCAGCTTGTTATTCCCGGGTTCCGTTATTTTTACTGATAACACTTCCTCAGTTGCCGGAGTAAAGGCCTTTCTGAGCCTTTGTGTGAGGAGAGTTGCACATTGTTATCAGCTGAGACTGAGTGATCCGAGGACAACAGACAATAGGTGCAGGAGGAGGAGGCCATTCGGCCCTTCGAGCCTGTACGCACCGCCATTCAATGCGATCATGGCTGATCACTATCAATCAGTACCCCGTTCCTGCCTTCTCCCCATACCCCCTCACTCCGCTATCCTTAAGAGCTCTATCCAGCTCTCTCTTGAAAGCATCCAACGAACTGGCCTCCACTGCCCTCTGAGGCAGAGAATTCCACACCTTCACCACTCTCTGACTGAAAAAGTTCTTCCTCATCTCCGTTCTAAATGGCCGACCCCTTATTCTTAAACTGTGGCCCCTTGTTCTGGACTCCCCCAACATTGGGAACATGTTTCCTGCCTCTAATGTGTCCAATCCCCTAATTATCTTATATGTTTCAATAAGATCCCCACTTTTTTACACTCTACATGGGCATGTCAGAAGGTAACTCCTTTTTGGAAAGACCTAAAACATTTTTTGGAACAATTGATGAATAAGATCATACCAATGGATTCAAGGTTGTTTTTATTGGGAGATACAAAAGGAATATTACCAAAGCTAATTTTAGATAAACATCAGGAAAGATTTCTCAAAATAGCAATAGCAGTAGCAAAAAAATGTGTAGCGGTCACTTGGAAAGATCAAAATGAAATAAGATTTGAAAGATGGTATGCAGAAATGCGTAGTTGTATCCCATTAGAAAAAGCTACGTATAATCTGAGAAATGGATACGACTTCTTCTTGAAGGTGTGGAACCCATTCATTTTAAAGATAGGATTAAGAATTGGAAATATTTAGATTCAGGATTGTTTTGATACCTTTAATAAGAATTTAATAAGAAATTACCCAGAAGTGTCTCCTTCTGGACTCCAGGTTTCTTTCTTTCTCTCTTTCTTTTTCTTTTTCTTTTTCCTTCTTTTTAACTGGGGGGTGGGGGGAAGGGGGGGTGTGGGAGGGGAGATAATACAGAACAATACGTGTATAATCGAATTTATAATGTGGTTATTATTGCTTACTATGAAATGTAAAATGTATGAGTTCTGTTAAAACTTAAATAATTATTTTTTTTTAAATAAAAAAATAAGATCCCCCCTCGTCCTTCTAAATTACAGTGTATACAAGCCTAATTGCTCCAGCCTTTCAACATACGACAGTCCCGCCATTCCGGGAATTAATCTAGTGAACCTACGCTGCACTCGCTCAATAGCAAGAATATCCTTCCTCAAATTTGGAGACCAAAACTGCACACAGTACTCCAGGTGCGGTCTCACTAGGGCCCGGTACAACTGCAGAAGGACCTCTTTGCTCCTATACTCAACTCCTCTTGTTATGAAGGCCAACATTCCATTGGCTTTCTTCACTGCCTCGACAAGGTGCAGCAGAATGAGAGTAAGAGCAAAGGATACTGTGAGGATTTCAGATTTGCAACATGGAATGCATTTTGTACCTGTCAGTTCTCATTTCATTATTCAAATGAGTTGGGACTATTGGGTTTGTGAGTGGAAGTATGAAAATTACACAAATCTGTTGACCACTAAGGTAACGTGTGACTTTTGCAACCAGTTTTTTGGGCATGGAAGTTTAAAAAAATCGCTATTCCAGAAGATCTGAAGGAAAAAGAGAAAATGCCAACATGCTGGAAACACTCAGCAGTTTGAGCAGCATTTGATTACAGTCCCAGTTCTGATAATGGATCATCCACCATTGCACTTCCACTGTTTTCTGCATTCACTATTTTAATCAATAATGTAAATACACATTGTCTTTATTACATTGTAGGAAAAATGGCAGTCATTTGTACTTGGCCAGATCACGCACAACGTTAAGATAACCAAATATGTTTGACTTAGATTGCTGGAGATTGTTTAAAGGGAGGGAGAGATCACCTGTCCACAGCTGGGATAGTTCAGGACCAGACGTAGTGCCGTTTAATGCAGAGTTGTATCTTTCAGCTATGATAATAGAGAATGTCTGCAAGATAGCAAAGGATAAGAAAATAACTGCAGATGCTGGTACAAATCGATTTATTCACAAAATGCTGGAGTAACTCAGCAGGTCAGGCAGCATCTCGGGAGAGAAGGAATGGGTGACGTTTCGGGTCGAGACCCTTCTTCAGATAGCAAAGGATAATCTCTGTTTGTTGAGGATGAATCAATTGGAGAGCTGAGTGCTGAGAGGAACAGATGTTTGGTCAACAGTTCGGTAATTCAATGTGCAACTGCAGAGTGAAATTGTTTTAGCACATATTACACATGCAGGCATTGCCATTTTCAAAGTCTAAATCCGGTCTGCCCACGAGCTTGATGTGCTGGTGCAGTTCCTGTGAACAGACCTCCCTGTCCTTAACCATCTTTGTGTTCCGCAGGGCGCCTCCACCTACCCTGAAGGCACTGTAGGCATGAACCCAGTTCACCCTCATCGTGCCTGACGTCTCCAGCTCCCTCCCAGTAACGCTGTCCTGTGAACCTTTGGGCGGGTTTCGTCGTGTAGAGATAAGACGGATGATTCTCTTGTGAAGTGGGACTGGTGGTGGTTATTGCAGACAGATACCTGACATCATGGAGACAGAGCAGGGTCTAGGCATGTGATATAATCCTTCTATTCTGGAATGGACACTCCAGGGATGGTGCTGGAATGTGCCATGGGAGCAGTGGGGACTACAGTTTCCAGTAGAGTTGGGACGTTTGTAGTTGGCCCATGAAATGTTTTATTTCCCGTTCCAGCCAGTGGGGATTTGGCAATAGGTAACATGGTGGTGTAGAAGTCTTTGTACTGGATGGCAAGGTTAGAAACATAGAAAATAGGTGCAGGAGTAGGCCATTTGCCCCTTCAAGCCAACACCGCCATTCATTGTGATCATGGCTGATCATCCACAATCAGTAACCCGATTCAGCTCGATCTTACTCTCTCTTAAATTCATCCAGTGATTTGGCCTCTACTGCCCTCTGGCAGAGAATTCCACAAATTCACAAATCTCTGGATGAAAAAGTTCCTTCTCACCTTGTGGTAAGAATAGGGCCAGCAGAGTGGACAGTAATTCCCCATTAGTGGGTATTTTTCCTCTTTCTCTGTGAGTTGAAGCCTCCAAACAGGTGAGGTGTGTATGTTGGGGATTGACCGTGTTTGGTCTGGAATAGTGATACGGTGATCAGGGGTTTGAAAGCTTCAGGGATCTGGCACAAATGATGAATTCCAATAGTCAATCAATAGTCGTTTATTTGTTACATACACATAAATGTGTAGTAAAATGAAACATTACCCGCAGTTGAACAATAAGACCAATAAGATTAATCAATAAAAATGCAATAACACATACAATCACAACTAACACCAAACAAAAAGAAACATCCATCACAGTGAGTCTCCTCCAGTCCCTCCTCACTGTGATGGAAGGCCACAATGTCTTTTTCTCTTCCCTGCCGTCTTGTCCCGCGGTCAGGCTGTTGGAGTTGCCACGTCGGGGCGGTCGGGGCTCCCGATATTGAAGCCCCCGCTGGGCGGTGAAAGGTCAACGGCCTATTTCAGGCCGCGCCGGACGGTGAAAGGTCCGTGGCGGGCCGACCCAAGCCCCGCGATTCGGGGCGGGCGAACACGCTGCCTCTGCCGTTGCCGGAGCTCCCGATGTCGGCCCCCACCCAGGGGCCTGCGGGCTTCCGACGTCCACGCGGCCCGCGCCGGAGCCTCCGGAGACGAGTCGCAGCCGCGCCCGCAGCATCCGCAGGCAGCCAGCGCCGCAGGTGGTGAGTCCGGGCCGCGGGCTCTGCGAACCAGAGCCCCAGGTGTTCCCAGGTGAATGGCCGGTGGTGGCAGGCCGCAGCAGGAACGGAGACACGACACAGAACAAAGGTCACGTCTCCGTTCTGGAGAGAGAATGTTACAGTTCCCGTTCCCTCCCACCCCACCCCCACCCCCACCCACAACATACAACACTACATCATATTAAACTACAATTCAGACAAAAACAACAAAAAACACAAAAGACAGACGGACTGCAGGCAAGCCGCAGCTGCGACGGCAGCGCTGGCTCCTCCAATTGCTGCCTTGGATAGATCAGGGATCTTTGGATGTCAGGGCAGACATGAATAGCTAGGCGGACTAATCCTGCTTTTATGTTTTGTTAATTTGCAGGGGTATACCTTGTTTGGATGGAGTGTTTTCCACACCTCCACTGCACTGTAATGCTGTTTGTTGGTTCACAAGGCAATGTCTTTCTTCACATTTAATTGTCACCTGATGGTTCTGTTAATATTGTTTATTTCAGAGCTACAGAGTTTGCGAACGCCTGACGACATCATGGCTGAAAGTGGTGACTGTGGAGGTGATTCAGTGGCCTCTACATCAACAAAACAAAAAGGTTTGTGAGGCTTCTGTGAAATGTATATGTTGCCCTGACAGTGCGTGGACACCTGTTGCAAGAAATGAGGTTCACATGGGAGTGGGACTATGGATGGGGGTGAACACAGAGAGTTGACATCTCCAGGGATATCACCGTTAAGAGGTGGGCGGATGCAGGAATTGTCTGATATATCAGCACTCTTTTTAGAAAGAAACAAATTATTTGATTAGCCGCAAACGTTATAATATCAGAGTCCAGAATCAGATTCTGAGCAGAAATGAGCCTTTGACCCATCTGCCACCTGACAATTTCTCTGCATTAATCCCATTACTGAGCACTAGTAGTCTATCACCTGCGATTCATTTGCATTTCGAATGGACTCCCAGATGCTCCTACAATGTTGTGACAGAGTACCAGCCACCACCTCAGGCAGTGTGTCCTAGCTGCAGTCATCACTACTGAAAGATTCTTCCTGAAAGATCATCCTGTAAACCTCATGGTCCACGCATTAGTGTTAACCCCCTAGTGTTAACCACCTCTACTATGGAGAAAACTATTTTTCCATCAACGTTGCTTCTCGTAGTATTCTGAAAATCTATCAGATCACTGCTTGTCTGCCCCAGCTTCAAGGAAGACCACTTAAATCACTCCAGTCTCAGTTGATATTTGAAATATTCATTTCCAAGCAATATCCTGATGGATCTCCTCTGTAGCTTCTCCAGTGCAAAGGCATCCTTCCCACAGTATGGAGATCAGAATTGCACACACTCCTCCAAATTAAGGCTTAATCAACTCCATGTAAATTTGTAACAAGGCCTCTCTGCAGTTGTATTCGATGCTGCAGCAGATGACAAGAATGCTAAATGTTGTCTTTGTGTGCACTGCTGACTTTAGGGATCTATGGATTTGTACGGGTGTTTCTCAGCGGTCTATAGGCCCTGTCATTCATGATGAATATCCTGGTTTTATTTATTGCTCCAACATGCGTCAACTTGCCCATATCATGATTAAATATGAAATGTAATGTCTCCGCCTACACAAATACTGGTTCAAATCCAGTTGCGGGGGTAGAAATGTAAATTTTGGCAGAAAGGCTAAAATCGCTAATACTTGGAACAAAATTATCAGATTATCTCGAAAGTAACAATCATCCAAATTTTATACTGGATATCTGGACATAACGTAGCACCTGATTCGAGGGCTTCTACGCTCTTATCAAATTTGTGAACGAACCTCGCAGAAGCTAGGTTAAACACAAAATGCTGGAGTAAAGCAGCGGGTCAGGCAGCATCTCTGGATAGAAGGAATGGGTGACCTTTCGGGTCGAGACCCTTCTTCAGATGCCAGGGATTTATTCCTGTTCTCTGAATTTACTTTTTTAACTATTTACGCATACCGCATCAAGGACATTGGACTTTGTGTAAGGGACTGATGTGCTACAATGCTGCGAACTACATTCTGTACTCTGTATCTTAACCTTCGCTCTGTCTGTTCTTCAGTTTTAACTGATTGTGTCTGTGTGTGGTCTATTTGATCTGTTTGGATTACATGCAAAACCAAGCTTTTCACAGTACTTCGGTACATGTGACGTTTATGCACGTCCAGTTAAAATGAATGCACGACTGGGGAGTTGGTGCAAGGATGAGAGATGAGAAAACATTTCTTCACACAGAGAGTGGTGAGTCTGTGGAATTCTCTGCCACAGAAGGTAGTTGAGGCCAGTTCATTGGCTATATTTAAGAGGGAGTTAGATGTGGCCCTTTTTGCTAAAGGGATCAGGGGGTATGGAGAGAAGGCAGGTACGGGATACTGAGCTGGATGATCAGCCATGATCATATTGAATGGCGGTGCAGGCTCGAAGGGCCGAATGGCCTACTCCTGCACCTATTTTCTATGTTTCTATGAAAGGATCGGAGATTCAGATATTTGGACAATTTGGATCTTTTCAGGGATAGAGATGACCTGAACTGGAAGGAGACTAATATCCTGGTGGGCAGTTTTGAAAGTGCTGGAAAGGAGGGTTTAAACGGGGGGCATAATCTAAAGTTTTATTCAGACAGTTCAAACTGAGATGTCAGTGGACGAGCACTTTGTGACCAATTACTACAATTCACATAACGTTGAAATCCTATGTAAAAGAACAGTTCCGGGCTTCAATGTGTCATTCTAAATTTGTTGGTGGAAGTCCGCCTTTGACAATATGAGATAGGAACAGTCATTGGAGTAAGTTGTATGTGGGCGAAGGGACGTCTGCAAGGGGAAGTATTTAAATTGTGATCGTGAGATTTCAAGATATGCATGTTGTTAGTGAAGGACAAGTAAGGTAATCAGGATGATGAAGAAACTGAGGCTCTGGTTAGGGAAAAGGGGACATGGGTTAGGTATAGGCTGCTCGGATCAATGCTTTCCTGGGAGAATTGTGAGAGGTTGAGGAGTGTACTTAAGAACAAAATCAGGAGGGCAAAAAGGGTGCACATGGTGGTACTTATAATTAAAGAGAAGCCAAATAGATTTAAAGGTAGACACAAAATGCTGGAGGAACTCGGGTCGACACCCTTCTTCAGACTGTTGTCAGGGGAGGGGGCGGAACAAAGGTAGAATGTAGTCGGAGACAGTAAGACTAGTGGGAGAACTGGGAATGGGGAGTGGATGGAGAGAGAAAGCAAGGGCTATCAGAAGTTAGAGAAGTCAATGTACATAGCGCTGAGGTATAAATTACCCAAGCGAAATATAACGTGCTGTTCCTCCAATTTGCGCTGGGCCTCACTCTAACAATGGAGGAGACCCTGGACAGAAAGGTCAGATTGGGAATGGGAGGGGGAGTTGAAGTGCTGAGCCACCGGGAGATCAGATAGCTTAAGGCAGACTGAGCGGAGTTGTTCAGAGAAACGATCGCCGAGCCTGTGCTTGGTCTCGCCGATGTAGAGTTGACACCTGGAACAGCGGATGCAGTAGATAACTATAAATAGAGTGGGATTGTGTGACTGGAAGACAATAGACTATAGACAATAGGCAATAGACAATAGGTGCAGGAGGAGGCGAGATCTGGGTGTCCTAGTGCATCAGTCAATGAAAGGAAGCATGCAGGTACAGCAGGCAGTGAAGAAAGCCAATGGAATGTTGGCCTTCATAACAAGAGGAGTTGAGTATAGGAGCAAAGAGGTCCTTCTACAGTTGTACCGGGCCCTGGTGAGACCGCACCTGGAGTACTGTGTGCAGTTTTGGTCTCCAAATTTGAGGAAGGATATTCTTGCTATTGAGGGCGTGCAGCGTAGGTTCACTTGGTTAATTCCCGGAATGGCGGGACTGTCGTATGTTGAAAGGCTGGAGCGATTGGGCTTGTATACACTGGAATTTAGAAGGATGAGGGGGGATCTTATTGAAACATATAAGATAATTAGGGGATTGGACACATTAGAGGCAGGAAACATGTTCCCAATGTTGGGGGAGTCCAGAACAAGGGGCCACAGTTTAAGAATAAGGGGTAGGCCATTTAGAACGGAGATGAGGAAGACCTTTTTCAGTCAGAGAGTGGTGAAGGTGTGGAATTCTCTGCCTCAGAAGGCAGTGGAGGCCAGTTCATTGGATGCTTTCAAGAGTGAGCTGGATAGAGCTCTTAAGGATAGCGGAGTGAGGGGGTATGGGGACAAGGCAGGAACAGGGTACTGATTGAGAGTGATCAGCCATGATCGCATTGAATGGCGGTGCGTACAGGCTCGAAGGGCTGAATGGCCTACTCCTGCACCTATTGTCTATTGTCTATTGAGGCCATTCGGCCCTTCGAGCCAGCACCACCATTCGATGTGATCATGGCTGATCATTCTCAATCAGTACCCCGTTCCTGCCTTCTCCCCAGACTCCGCTATCCTTAAGAGCTCTATCCAGCTCTCTCTTGAATGCAATCAGAGAATTGGCCTCCACTGCCTTCTGAGGCAGAGAATTCCACAGATTCACAACTCTCTGACTGAAAAAGTTTTTCCTCATCTCAGTTCTAAATGGCCTACCCCTTATTCTTAAACTGTGGCCCCGTTGTTCTGGACTCCCCCAACATTTACAAGTATATTAAAGGAAAAGGGTAAATGGAGAGTGAAAGGATATCCTCAGTGGTCATCTATATGTAGAGCTGCAGGAGATGGACAAGGTCTTCAATTATAATTTCTCCTCTGTATTTACCATGGAGAAAGACTTGTAGTCTTCAGTGTAGTTGTATTAAAGTCGAGGTGGTGTTGGATGTCCTTTTCCGCATGTAGATAGGTAGATTTCTGGGGCCTGTGAAGAGATGTATCTAAGGCAATTGTTGAAAGTTAGAGAATAACTTTCGGGAGCCCTGTTTGAGATTTTTGTATCATCGTTAACCGTGGGTGAAGTGCCGAACATTTGAGGGTAGATAATGCTACCCACTTCTGTTTGAGAAGTGTTGCAAAGAAAAACCTGATAACTAGACTAGGAACCACGAGAAGCATAAACTATAGATTAGTACGCCTCGTGTTTGTGGTGAGACAGTACGGCAGAGGATATAAATTGGTAAGATGTATGTATATTTGTAAAGACAGATTTTTTAGGATAGTCACCATGGTTTTGGCTTTGGAGGTCGTCTTTCACAAATTTGTTTGGCTTTGTTGAAGATGGAACTGAGAAGGCTGGTGATGGCAGAGCCAGAGACAGTCTATACAGATTTCAGCCTATAAGATTCCCTGTGGTAGGTTAGATCTTATGGTGTCCTCGGGGAGATGCCTAACTGAATACAGAATTGGCTTGATTGCTGGGAGCCGAGTGACGATGTAAGATTGCTTTGCGTACTGGAGGCCTGTGAATGGTGCGCCACTTGAGGTCCATGTTGGGCTCACTGCTGTCTCGTCTGAAGAATGGGGATGTACAAGGTATGATGAGTAAGTTTGGACATGTAGGGTTGTTTGGTCGAACCAGGATGGGACGGAAATGCCTTGGAGAGTATCCAGGAGAACAATTACTTAATTCCTCAAAAATAGCACCGCGGGTAGATACTTGTGAAGGTAGCTTTTGGCACAGTGGCCTTAATCATTCGGGAAATTCAATATAGAAGTCGGAATATATGTTACAGTTGTACAATACATTGGCCGCACTTGTATTCTGTTCAGTTTAGTCATCCTATTACAGAAAATATAGCATTGAGATGGAAGGTTGTGCAAAGAAGATTTACACGGATGTTCCCAAAACCTGAGAACATGAGCCATAGAAAGAGGTTGGGCAGGCTAGAATTTATTATTTGGTGTGCAGGAGACATTATTCTTTGTTCATCTTCGGTCTGTCCAAAACCTGTTGACCTCCCAGCTCATTTGAAATGTTCAAGAGGGAATGTTGCCCCTTTCCAGATTGCAGGACTACAGGAGAGGAGGGGTTCGGCGGCGGGGGGGGGGGTGCACCGAGATAAAAGGTGGGACCGGGCAGAGGTCACCGAGAACAAAGGGGAACCCAGGGGAGGTCGCCAAAAACATTGGGACCCGGCAGAGGTATGACGAGGACATAGGGGCACCCAGGGATGATCACAGATAACGAAGATGGACCCAGCGTTGGTCGCCAAGAACGAAAGGGGACCCGGTGGGTGGGGGGGGGGGGGCGGTGTGTGTGTGTGGGGGGTTTGTGGCCACGTGCAGCAGTTAGAACTGTTTGATAAACGCGGCAACACTTGTGTACTGCCGAGGTGAGGTCTGCTGCCATGATGTTACGGGGATATGTACAAATCGAAGCATTTTACTGTACCTAGGTATATGTGGCAATAAACAAATGTTGAATATTGAAATTGAAGGGTGATCCTATAGAGATGTATAAGGTGTGTAGGAAGGACTGCAGATGCTGGTTTAAACCAAAATGCTGGAGTAACTAAGCGGAACAGGCAGCAACTTTGGAGAGAAGGAATGGGTGATGTTTCAGGTGGAGATCCATGCCAAATGTCCTAAGACGTTGGTGTGCTTTCTTGATCATTGTTTCAATATGGGTGTTCAAGATGAAGTTGTTGGTGATATTGACTCCTCGGAGTTTGAGGTTTTTTAAACTATCTCTACTTTGGCACCGTCAATGCAAACTGGGGTATGTGGACTGCTTCGTTTCTTTAAGTCTATTACTATCTCCTTCGCCTTGCTGACATTGAGAGAAAGTTTCTTATCTCGACACCAGGACAAGAAGTTCTCAATCTCCTTCCTATATTCCGTCTCATCATTATGTGTTATCCGGCGCATTATGGTAGTGTCGTCTGCGAATTTGAAAATGAAATGAGGTTTTTACACGGCTGCACAGTCATGAAGTAAAGAAGGGGGATGTGAACGCATCGTTGCAGAGCCCCCGTTTTGAGCATTAGTGTGGAGGATGATTTGTCGCCAATCCTCGCAGATAAGGGTCTGTTGGTCAGGAAGTCGATGATTCAGTTGCAGAGATGAGTATTGATACCAAATCCCACAAGTTTGGTGATCAGCTTGGATTGTATAATGGTATTAAACGCAGAACTGCAGTCTTTGAATAGGAGTCTTGACGTCGGTGACTCACTTATCCAGGTGTTCTAGGGATGAGCGTATGCCTATGGAGATGCCGTCGTCCGTGGACTTGTTGCGGTGGGAGTCAAACAGCAGTGGGTCAAGGCCGCTGGATAAAATTTAATGCGTTCCATAACTAGCCTCTCAAAACATTTCACGATGATGGATGTCAAGGCAACTGGACGGTAGTCCTTTAGGTGTGAGGTCTTGATTTTTTTCGGTGCTAGGATGATTGTGTTCTTGAAGCAGTTGGGTACCTCAGAACGGAGTAGGTAAAGATTAAATATGTCCATGAATAGTCCCGCTAGCTGGTCCACGCAGCTACTCAGGACAGGGCCAGGAACTCCGCCTGGGCCAGTTGCTTTTCGTTGGTTTACCCTCAGAAAGGCCGATCTAACATCTACAGTCTGCATGGGGAGAGGCACACTGCCTGTTGGCTGCTCGAAGTGAGCATAGAAAGCATTCAGTTCATTGTGCAGGCTCGCACTATCACCTGATGTTGCCTGACCTTGCTTTGCAGCCAGTTATCTTATTCAGACCGTGCCACGTTCTTCGTGTGTCCGAGTGATTATACTGCGACCCAAGTTTGTCCCGATATTGTCTCTTGGCATCCTTGACGGTTTTGCAGAGATAGCGGACCCCGAATCGTGTGACTTGTGTGCAGCTGACATGGTCTTAAGCTGTGAATGTACCTTGCGGTTCCTCCATGGTATCCGGTTGGGGAACACTCAGTTTCACTTTGCCTGCACGCAGTCGTCCACGCACTTGCTGCTGAAGTCAGTCACGGCAGTGGCGTACCCATTCAGGTTAGCTGCGGAATCCTTGAATCTGGACCAGCCCACTGACTCAAAGCAGTCGCGTAAGATATTATCCGTGCCCGTTGAGCAGCATTTCACAACTCTCTGTAATGGATCCTCCTGCTTCATTTTTTGTTTGTAAGCAGGGAGCACAGGCACAGCTAGGTGTTCAGATTTCCTTAGTTGGCTATGCCCAATTGAGCAGTTTAACACGTGTGTTCTCTCTGTCCCTATCCGTAACTATCTTAAACCTAATCGAACTGGGTCACTGGTCCCAAACGAATCCTCCACGAACACTTCATTCACTTGCCCTTCCCAATTTCCCAAGATCAAGATCAAGTGTTGCCCTCTCGCGTGTGGAGGCATCTGCATATAACTGGATTCTGCCCCTCTAGTTTCAAGAGGCCCATCCCTCCCGTCTGGTTCCATTTGACACCTACCAGTTTCTGTCCCACAATCGTTTTTCTTCCACTCCAATTCCCAAATCCACTAACAGTGGATTTATTTAATGCATTGAGTGGTGTACTGGTTAAAATTGCAGATTGGAATTTGTTTCATTGTAATAAAATGGCTGAATATTGTACTTTCAGAATGAAAATGTGAGCTTGTAAAGTTGAGCGTGTTATTTCCGTTTTTAGTTATTCTTGATGAGCCACTTCCTCCGTTGCCACAGTAATATTCTGTCTGAGCTGAAAGGAGTGTTACACATTTTTATCGTTTTCTTGTCACTGCTTCTCAGCAAAGAACGAGTGACCTCAGGAGCAAGAACGAAGTTGCAAACGACAACAAGGAGATTGGTTGCCATCAGAACGGAAAGAGAGACCACCGAACTCTGAAATTATTGGTCTTTTCACTTGTCATGGTACTTCAAATCTCACCAGACGATCAACAGTTCAGAGCACGTGCAAAATAGACATGGAAAGCTGTCACCTAATTGGACATTGGCCTAATGCGCAAAGAGGCTCTGAGTCCTGGAGGTGTCCAACAGTTCCAATGCAGGGTCCTCGCACCTCAAACCTCACGGTGAATGGAATGTTTCAGATAAGGGGTGATCTGAGAAAATGAAACAGGAGGACCGCTGAAAGGGGAGGATGCTTTGTAATTGAACGTAGAACTGCAAAGCACAAAAACGCCTTTGGCCCACGATGTCCATGCTGGTGATGAGGCCAGGGTAAACTAATCACCTGTGCCTGCATGTGATTCTTACCCTCCCTATCCATGTGCTTACCTAAAAGCTGCTTAAATGGCACGATCACATTTGCCCCCACCACCAGGTTTGGCAGCGCATTCCAGGCATTAACACGTTTCTCAATCTCAATTCTGCCCTCAACCTCCCACGCTCCATCGAAAGCAATCCAGGTTTATCCAACCTCTTCTTATGGCTAACACCCCCTAATCCAGGGGACAATTTGGTCAACATCTTTTGCACCATTTCCAAAGTTCCATGTGCTTACTGTAATTGGGGGATCATAACTGCACAAAAACTCAAAATTTACAGTTTGGGTAACAGGAAGTGTCATTTTTTACCCTAGTTAGACCCCAGTGTGGAAAACACCTGCAACAGCCACTGGGAAAAACAGCTGTTATTTCTATTAAATTATTAAGGATTGGAGTATTTCCAGAAATACTGGTGCTTTCGATATCAGATTGGAAGGTCAAGTGACAATTCAGTTCTGGTTAACTGCGCTATTGCACATTGGTGGTGATGAGACCTTCCTTCATGTGTGAACTGCGAAGAGGATGTTAGGAGCTTGCAGGGTGACCTGGACAGGTTGAGTGAGTGGGCAGATGCCTGGCAGATGCAGTATAATGTAGATAAATGTGAGGTTATCCACTTTGGCTGCATAAACGAGAAGGGAAATTATTATCTCAATGGTGTCTGGTTAGGTAAGGGGAAGTGCAGCGAGACCTGTGTGTCCTTGTACACCAGTCACTGAAACTTGGCGTGCAGGTACAGCTAGCAGTGAAGAAATCTAATGGCATGTTGGCCTTCATAACGAGAGGATTTCAGATTAGGAGTAAAGAAGTTCTTCTGTAGTTGTATAGGGCCCTGGTAAGACCATATCTGGAGTATTGTGTACAGTTTTGGTCTCCTAATTTGAGGAAGGACATCCTTGCAATTGAGGCAGTGCAGCGTAGTTTCACGAGATTCATCCCTGGGATGGCGGGACTGCCATATGAGGAAAGATTGAAAAGACAAGGCTTGTATTCACTGGAGTTTAGTAGGATGGAAGGGGATCTGAGAGAGACATATAAAATTGTAAAAGGACTGGACAAGCGAGATGAAGGAAAATTTTTCCCAATGTTGGTGGAGTCCACAACCAGGGGCCACAGTCTTAGAATAAAGGGGAGGCCATTTAAAACTGAGGTGAGAAGGAACTTTTTCACCCTAAGAGTTGTAAATTTGTGGAATTCTCTGCCGCGGAGGGCAGTGGAGGCCAAATCTCACTGGATGGATTTAAGAGAAACCTATATTGAGCTCTGGGGGCTAGTGGCATCAAGGGATATGGGGAGAAGACAGGCACGCGTTTCTGATTGTGGATGATCAGCCATGATCACAATGAATGTCGGTGCTGACTCGAAGGGCCGAATGGCCTCCTCCTGCACCTATTTTCTATGTTTCCATGTTTCTATTTCCAGTGGCCCAGCTAGAGAACATTTTCAGGTGTGGGAAATGTTTGGGAGCGCGGAACGGTTCACTGCGGTTCAAATGCACTCATGGAAGTCTGAGCTGATGGCCCATGGTGAACGATTTCTCAGATGAAGTTTTTCTTCCCTTCCTGTGTTCACAGATCTAAACTCCGCAATCTTCGCTTTCCTGTCAAACTGTGACGATCACCAGCTCTTACAGTTGACGAGATTCTACCGGGAACGACTGGAGCAGGCGATTAAAGAGGGTGTGGAGGGACTTGGCTTCATGCTAATGGCCGCGGATCACTTCACTGGGCGAGAGTATCATGTAAGTTGAAGGGACGCAGATTTCGTGCTGCTTCTAAGTTTAATGCAGACTGATAGAACCAATGTAAAGGAATGGCTGGAGAATTAAATATCAGGGGCCCATGTGGATCAAGTTCCACAAAGCAGTCTGGGGATGCAGCAACACTGAGCCTGCATCTGACCGACATAAGCTCACAGCTCCAACAGAAGTCCCCAATTGTCCTAGATTCCCATGTTTAGCCACATTCGGGCACCTCGTGGTACTGTGAGTGCAGATTGTAATAAGCTTGTCTTCCATGATGTTTCAAATACTTAGCCCAAATGCCCTGACAAGGGGTTGAAAAATCCCAGTGAATCCCGGCTTCCCGTAACATCTTCTGACCCAGTTCTCAGTCCCTCTGCCCTTTCTCCGGTACCCCAGCATAATTTCAACAAGCAATGCATGACGATTACCTCACCTTTAAAAAATTGATCTTGTGCAGTTGGGCATATTACATCATGTCTCGTGTTGCAGTTGCCTTTTCCTCATGAGTATTTCACAGTTTCAGTACCTGTTCAAAGAAATGGCAGAAGAGTTGAACAGGTACTTCGGATCTGCCTTCACGGAGGAAGTCACAAACAATCTCCCAGATGTACTAGAGGACAGAGGATCTGGGGAGACAGAGGAACTGAAAGAAATTTGCATTAGGCGACAAATAGTATTGGGTAGACTGATGGGACTGAAGGCTGATATATCCCCAGGGCCTGATGGTCTGCATCCCAGGGTAATTAAGGAGGTGGCTCTAGAAATCGAGGACGCATTGGTTTTCATTTTCCAACATTCAATAGATTCAGGATCAGTTCCTATGGATTGGAGAGCAGCTAATGTTAGCCCACTTTTCAAGAAAGGAGCGAGTGGGAAAACAGCGAAATATAGACAAGTTAGCCTGACATCGGTGGTGGGGAAGATACTGTTGTCAATTATTAAAGAGGTGATAAAGGCACATTTGGGTAGCAATAAAATGATTGGTCCAAGTCAGCAGGGAATTATGAAGGGGAAATCCTGCTTGACTAATTTTCTGGTATTTTCTGAGGATGAGACAAGTAAAATGGATGCAATAGATTCAGGATTCAGGATGTCGTGTATCTAGACTTTCAGACTTAACCCACAGCGGAGATTGGTGAGCAAAATTAGAGCAAATGGTATTGGGGGTAAGGTATTGACGGATAGGGAATTGGTTGGCAGACAGGAAGCAAGGAGTGGGAATAAAAGGGTCCGTTTCAAAATGGCAGGCAGTGGCGAGTTGAATGCCGCAAGGCAAGGTGCTGGGCCGCAACTATTTACCGTATATATTAATGGATTGGATGATGGAATTAGAAGTAACACCAGCAAGTTTGAAGATGACACAAAGCTGGGTGGCAGTATGAACTGTGAAGAGGATGTGAGGAGGTTGCAGGGTGACTTGGACTGGTTGAGTGAGTGGGCAGATGCATGGCAGATGCAGTATAATGTAGATAAATGTGAGGTTATCCACTTTGGCGGCAAATACAAGGAGGCAAATTATTATCTCTATGGTGTCAGATTGGGTAAAGGGGAAGAGCAACGAGACCTGGGTGTCCTTGTACACCAATCAGTGAAAGTAAGCATGCAGGAAGAGTAGGCAGCGAAGAAAGCAGTTTCCATGTTGGCCTTCATAATGAGAGGATTTGAGTATAGGAGTAAAGAGGTCCTTCTGCAGTTGTTTAGGGCCCTGGTGAGACCACATCTCGAGTATTGTGTGCAGTTTTGGTCTCCTAATTTGAGGAAGGACATCCTTGCTATTTAGGCAGTGCATCGCAGGTTCACGAGGTTAATTCCTGGGATGGCGGGAGTGTCATATGAGGAAAGATCGGAAAGACTGGGCTTGTATTCACTGGAGTTTAGAAGGATGAGAGGGGATCTTATGGAGATGTATAAAATTATAAAAGGACTGGACAAGCTAGATGCAAGAAAAATGTTCCCAATTTTGGGGGAGTCCAGAACCAGGGGCCGCAGACTAAGAATAAAGGGAAGGCCATTTAAAACTGAGGTAAGAAGATGCTTTTCCACGTAGAGAAGGCAGTGGAGGCCAATTTACTGAATGAATTGAAAAGAGAGTTAGACGGTTTTACGGGCTGGCAAAATCAAGGGATATGGGGAGAAGGCAGGCACAGGTTACTGATCGTGGATAATGAGCCATGATCACAATGAATGGCGCTGCTGGCTCGAAGGGCCAAATGGCCTCCTTTTACACCTATATTCTATGTTTCTATGATTACTGCGGTATAAAGAATATCATTAAAGAATATTTATTAACGATACAAACCTCGAAGGCAGCCGCCTAGTTAAATAATGACTGGATATCACTCTCCTTATATATAACCCCAAACTGTATGACACCAAAAATTCAAACCATACCTAACCATAACATTCCCTATTTGATTATTCCACTTCAAACATATTTCACTGCCTCACTCCCTGCGCACATGTCTCGTGCTCACTAGCTTCTCCTCGGTACCGGTTCCCCAGCTGAAAACAGACCCTTCATTGAGCCCAGTATTGACGTGTACGTTTCCTGCATTTAATCAGCACTTACCCAATGGAAGCTCAACACTGACCCTGTGGTAGTCAGACAGTGCTGGGTCAGTCTGTGTGCCGGGTGGGTCATTGCCAGCCTAATGATTGCACGGTGACAATGCCGCTGAGGGTCGTGACTCGGAATCGGTCCTTGTCTCCCGCTAGCTGCTTGCTTCCCTCTGCTCCTCAATATATTCAGCATTGTTCATTGCAGAGTGTGTCTGAGCTCGCAGAGAAGGGAAACCGAGCGGCCGGCTCCAAACTGCTACTGAATCTGGTGATGGAGAAGGGCTCCGGGGCACCAAGGGTGATGTGGGAATCCCTTGCGAAAATCGATCACACCCTTCCGAAGCTGAGCAGAATACTGAAGGAGATATTGACTCGTGGTATGGCGAACAATACACTCTGCGTTAAATTTCAGCTGTAAATGGTGTTGATCTTACAATTTTGAACAAAAAGGATCTTCTTCTTCTTCTTGCGTTTGAGGCAGCAGAAATTATGTAATGCCCTCCAGGTGCTGTAGCCAGTGCAATGTGATGTTGTCAAGGGTCGTGAGGTCTACCCCTCCTCCAGAGGACGGAGGACAGTGTAGTCGAAAATGTCGTGCTGCGCTGTTTGCTGGTCTGCTCCACACACGCAGGCTGCCAATGAACGCAACCCCCAACGATGCATGTTGGCGTTGAACTGGCCAACACCTGTGCGGAGCCGGTTCAGGGCAACCCTCTCTTTGCGGGGCATGTCCGAGCTGGGTGGGGCTGTGGTGTTCGGTGCGACAGTGAATTGAGGAGGTCGCGATGTCTGTTCCCAACTGGTTCTCCATGCTCCTAGTATGTTGAAACCGTAGCCACAGAGGGTCGCTGCATGACGGGAGAAAGGGTGACGAGATGACAGGCGTTGAAGTCCCAGTTGCTGTGAATCCTGGGTGAGGTGGTGCAAAGGATGTTTGGCGTCCGATGGGGCCTTGCACACCAGCCTATGAACTCTGCGAAGCTTGGCGGGTGCGATACCTGCGAGCACCGGCAGGAGATCCGTCGGAGTAGGGCGTAGGCAGCCGGTGATGATCCGCATGGTGTCGTTGAGGGTGGCATCTAGCTTGCTAGTATGAGCACTGCGGCACCATGCTGGGGCGGCCTACTCAGCGGTGCAGTACACGAGTGCAAGAACACTGGTTCGAAGAGTAGATGTCCTGGCACCCCATGACGATCCGGCCAAGCAACGCAGGAGGCTGTTCTTTGCCGAGACTTTAGCACGGAGAGATACAAGGTGTTGCTTGTAGGTCAGCGGTAGGTCCGAAGATCTGGCGGAAAGTCACCATCATTGCGCTACCGAAACAAAAAGGATCATAAACGTTAAGCACGATAGACACAAAATGCTGGATTAACTCAGCGGGACAGGCAGCCTCTCAGGTTAGAAGGAATGGGTGACGTTTAGTGTCGAGATCCTTCTTCAGATTCAAGGGAGTGGGAGACACCGAGATATGGAAGTGTAAAGAGTGAAAATGTACAAAGAGGATGGAAATCAGTGAAAATGTAGAATAGATCTTTGTTAGCTAGGAGAAGTTAACAACAAACCAAACAGATAAAATGTGATTAAGTACAGTCAGACTGGCCGATGAACTGTGAAGGGGGCAGGGTTGGAGAGAGGGAAAGCGAGGATGACTTGAAGTTAGAGAAGTCAATATTCATACCGCTGGGGTGTGAGCCACCATGTTAATACGTTAATCTGTTTAAACAGGAAATGGCCAGTTCGCCAACATGGACACGGGGCAAGGTTTATCTGAAGTGCCCACTCACCTGAAAGGTAAGTGATGGGATGGGGCTCCCATAACCTGCCTTTCACTCTGAAACTGAATGTCTGCCTTTTGCTGCCTGATCAGAATCTGTCAGAACTTGGGCGGTGGGCCTTCCTTGCTGGCTCGTGAGGACGGGGAACTATTTGTCTTTGTCACAATCCTAGGTCATTTTGTGGAGTCTCGATGTTTAATCAGATTCCTCCACGGGGAATCCAGCGACCGGCTGCTGTCTGTCAGTCAGCAAGTCACCGAATTCCATTCACGGTAGCGCTTCAGGAGAATCCCGAGAATCACTAAAACTTACTCGACTGAAGGAAAAATCGGAACCTCCCACTGCAAGAAGTGTTAAAATGCGGAGATGTACAGCAGAACCCGGACTAGCTGGGAGTTCCTGGGGAATTTCCTGCCTTCAGACGCCAGTTGCTACAAACAGAGGCGGTCGCAGTGATACAGAGTAGGGATGTGACGGAGGTTGTATAGGAAAGACAGGCTCAGCCTAGAGAAGGAAAGAGATTGTGTTCAATGGCGCTGGCTCTGTCCTCAGAACAGTGGTCTATATGGATTCCTGCTTTTCAAGAAAGGACCGAGAGAGAAAACGGGGAATTACAGACCAGTTAGCCTGATATCGGTGGTGGGGAAGATGATGGAGTCAATTATTAAAGAGGTAATAACTGCATTTGGATAGCAGTAAAAGGATAAGTCCAAGTCTGCATGGATTTATGAAATGGAAATCATGCTTGACTAATCTTCTGGAATGTTTGAGAATGCGACAAGTCAAGTGGATGAAGCTGAGCCAGTGGATGTAGTGTATCTAGACTTTCAGAAAGCCTTTGATAAGGTCCCACACGGGAGATTGGTGAACAAAATTAGAGCACATGTTATTGGGGGTAGGGTGTTGACATGGATAGAGACTTAGTTGGCAGACAGGAAGCAAAGAGTAGGAGTAAACGGATCATTTTCAGAATGGCAGGCAGTGGCGAGTGGAGTGCCGCAAGGCTCGGTGTTGGATCCGCTACTATTCACCATGTTTCCAAATACACAGGACAAGATGTTAGAAATCCAAAGTGCCAAATGTCAACTTGCTCCCGGTGTTAATGGGAGGCCTATGCACTCACCTATTCTCCGATGTTGAGAAAGGCTAGGCAGACACGTCATTGGGGTTATCAAGTGGGCACCTACTTTCATCGATGTTTCGCTGATTGGACCCACGACGTCTCCAGTAGGCTCAGCAGTGCTTTCTGGCATCCCAGAACCACCCCCTCTACATCTGCCTAGCCGGCTTATTTGGGAGGCCAGATGGGTCTTTCCTCTTCAGCCAGAGCCACTGGCTACTCCGCTCTGCCACCTGTGATGTTTCCTTGATAGCCTGGCGTAGGGCTTGTCCGCTGATCCCCAGGTCCTTCATCAGTCTTACGGTAGATGTTGCCACAAATCCTCGACATCCAACTTCTACCGGGCAGATCTTTGCTCTCCAGCCCCGCTGTTCTGCCTCTGCTGCAAGCTCTGTGTAGCGCAGTTTCTTTCTTTCAAAGGCTTCCTGCACAGCATCCTCCCAAGGGACTGTGAGCTCCACAAAATACACCATGCGCTGAGAGTTGGACCAGAGGACAAGATCAGGCCTCTGGTGGAACTGTAAGCCGTTGGTCCACATCCACCAGCATCTGCCAGTCCCGGGCTGCCTCCAGCTGTCCAAACCTTGTCCTTGGTGGAATTTTTCGTTGCTTTAGTTCCCCCTCCCGAACAAAGGCAATTGGCATAACTGGGTTGGTTGTTCTGGGCGGCAGAGCATTGTTGGTTGTTCTCCTGCTTTCCAGAGTCGCTGCCAGTCATTTGAGCACTTGATTATGTCTCCAGGTGTACCGTCCTTGGGAGAGGCTTACTTTACACGCAGTGAGGATGTGCTTAAGCATAGCTGGTGTTGAACACAGGGGGCATGATGGATCTTCGCCCAGCCATTGGTTGAGATTTGGGCTAGGAAGGACATCATAGGTTGCCCGAATGAGGAAGCTTATCCTGCTCGCCTCCATCTCCCACATGTCCTTCCAGCTGATCTTCCGCTTTTCCACACTCTCCCATCTCATCCACTGGCCCTGTTTAGCTTGCGACACAGCCTTGGCACACCTACTCGACTCCTCCTGTCGGTGGACTTCGGCCGTGACCAACCTCCGGCGCTCCAGTGAGGATGCCTTGTTCCAGCAAGGTCGCTTTTCGCCAAGCCCCAAGCCACTTCGTCCGTGTTGGACTTGGTGGAGAGCAGATTTTGCCTGCTGTGTCGCATTCTTAGCCATCCACTTCCTTCCTGTTGCCAGGGTTGGGGCAGCAGCTCGGATGACAGTGTCCCTCGATTCGGCCAGGGTCATCTCTAGTCTGACTTTGGTGCACTTGAACTCCTCTGTGAGGCTAGAGAGAGGCAGCTGAAGTACCCCCATGACCGTACAGGCCTACGTTGCTCAGGCATCGAGGAACACCTAACCACTTTCTCACAAAGTATATATATTAAAGATTTCGGTGAAGGAATTAGAAGTAACACTAGCATGTTTGCACATGACACAAAGCTGGCTGGCAGTGTGAACTGCGAAGAGGCTGTTATGAGGTTGCAGGGACAAGTTGAGTGAGTGGGCAGATGCATGGCAGATGCAGTATAATGTAGATAAATGTGAGGTTACCCACTTTGGCAGCAAAAACAAGGAGGCAGATTATTATCTCAATGGTCAGGTTAGGCAAGGGGGAAGTGCAGCGAGACTTGGGTGTCACCAGTCACTGAAAGTTGGCGTGCAGGTACAGCAGGCAGTGAAGAAAGGTAATGGCATGTTGGCCTTCATAACGAGAGGATTTCAGTATAGGAGTAAAGAGGTTCTTCTGCAGAAGTATAGGTCCCTGGTAAGACCACATCTGGAGTATTGTGTACAGTTTTGGTCTCCTAATTTGAGGAAGGACATCCTTGTAATTGAGGCAGTGCAGCATAGGTTCACGAGATTGATCCCTGGGATGGCGGGACTGTTAGACAATAGGTGCAGGAATAGGCCATTCAGCCCTTCGAGCCAGCACCGCCATTCAATGTGATCATGGCTGTCCTATGAAGAAATATTGAAAAAAACTATGCTTGTATTCACTGGAGTTTAGAAGGATGAGAGAGGATCTTATAGGGACATATAAAATTATAAAGGGACTGGACAAGCTAGATGCAGGAAAAATCTTCCCAATTTTGGGGAGTCCAGAACCAGGGGCCACAGTCTTCGAACCAGTGGATGGCATTTAAAACTGAGGTGAGAAGGACCTTTTTCCCCCAGAGAATTGTGAATTTGTGGAAATCTCTGCCACCGAGGGCAGTGGAGGCTAAATCACTCGTTGAATTTAAGAGAGTGTTAGATAGAGCTCTGAGGGGGGCTAGTGGAATCAAGGGATATGGGGAGAAGTCAGGCACAGGTTACTGATTGTAGATGATCAGCCATGATCACAATGAATGGCGGTGCTAGCTCGAAGGGCCAAATGGCCTCCTCCTGCACCTATTTTCTATGTTTCTATGACAGGAGAACCTGCAACACGGTGGCAAAGTGAATATAATTCAATGGTTGGGATTAGATGTAATATTTATCTGATGGTGTGGTGGACACGGACTGGATAAAGGCCCAAAAGTACATTAGGAGATGAATACAGAATTGGGCCCGCATTGACAATGTGCTGTGGGAGGTTGGGCAGCGAGAATGTCATATGACTTTGTTGATGGAACATACGAAGCTGGTAATACAAGTCCAATCCCTTGGCCAGTCCAGATATTCCAGGAAATGGACTGGGAAACTCCATTAAATGTCATGAGCTGTAGGTTAGAATAGGTCCATTCACAAACTGCCTTCCCTTCTCACAATCAATCTGACTATCCGAGGTGAGCATCATCATCCTGATACACGTGTGGTTCAGTGATGTTACAGAGCCGCAGGTTTGCTGTCTTAAAGCGCCTGAGACCCCCAGCTCAATACTAACTACGCGTGTGGAGTTTGCACCTTCTCCCTGTGACCACGTGGGTTCTCTCCGGGTGCTTACATTTCCTCCCAAATTCCCAAGACATGCAGTTTGCATGTTAATTCGCTTCTGGCAAATTGTCCCTCGTGCGAAGAAAAGGAGTAGTGGAGTTTATCGATGATCGGCGTGGGATTGGTTGGGGGAAAGACCTGTTTCCTCTTAACTTAAGTAAAACTAAATTAAACTAATCTATACGAAGCCCAATAAATTGTAATTGATCTCCTCGACTGTTACCCTGTGCAGTGTTTCCAAGTTCAGTTGATCAGTGAAGGCAAGTGCCCATATTCAGGCCCCATAGCCACTATCCAGAATAGGGCGTGTGCTTGGTGCTCCGTGAACCAATCTTCACTCTGTTAATAAAGCGGCCAATGCGGCCTTAAGCATCCGGAATTACATTTGGGCTGTTGAAATATTTCCCGGCCAATGTTCATTTTCAGCCTCTCTATCTCTGATTTTCCAACGGTTCAGTTAAAAACATCCCCCTAGGATTTTTGCAGAACACATGTTGGGTGTTTCACCTTCACCAGAATAGATACAGACATGCTGTCTCTATGTCCACAGATATTCAACAGAAACACAAGGAGACTCTGCGGGCACAGACTCAAACAATGAGAGTGAATACGATCCTGATGAGGGAGAAGGTGAAGGTTTTCCAGCTGGTTGATCAATACGTTGAGCTCGCGGTCATCTCCACTGTTCGAGATTGGACACTGGTGGAACATGAGCTGCTGGCAAGAGGCCGGGACCATGAGGAATGGAGAGAGAAACATCTCCGGAGAGAGCTTGAAAAAATCCGGATTGATCAATTATTCCAGAAAAGTTTCCTCGAGGAATTTAAGAGATTATGGTTTAGGGACAAATCTGGGAATTCAGCAGCCGTGGCTGGCGTTCCGGGGATCGGAAAAACAACAATGGTGCAAAAGATTGTTTATGATTGGGCCACTGGAAAAATATACCGAAACTTCCAGTTTGTCTTCAGTTTCAAATTCCGGGAATTAAACACAATTGACTGCCAAATAAACCCGAGGCTTCTAATTCTGGATCAGTATCCATACTTTGGGAATATCCTGGGAGAGGTCTGGAAGAACCCAGAGGGATTGCTGTTTATATTCGACGGTCTGGATGAATTCAAGGGCAGGATCGATTTTGCTGACAGTCGGAGAGAGACAGAACCTCAGCACATGTGTCCAGATCCCGAGTGGTGGTGTGAAGTGTCTGACATTGTGTACAGTTTAATCCAGCACAAGCTGCTGCCAGGGTGTTCAGTGCTAGTGACCACCCGACCCACTGCGTTACATTTACTGGAAAAGGCAGAGATCAGTGTCAGGGCTGAAATCCTGGGATTTTATAGTGAGGAACGGAAGGAATATTTCACCAGGTGTTTTGAAGATCAGACGGTGGCAGCAGCTGTTTTCAAACACGTGGAGGAGAACGAGATCCTGTACACCATGAGCTACAACCCCTCCTACTGCTGGATCCTCGCCCTGACACTGGGCCCCTTCTTCACACAAACACACCGGGACCCGCAGCGAGTTCCCAAGACCATCACCCAACTATATTGCTACTTTATTTACAACATCCTGAAAAACCACGGCCGTGAGATTGAGAGCCCCCGTGAGGTGTTACTGAGGGTTGGTCAGATGGCCTTCACTGGAGTGTCCGAGAAGAACATTGTGTTCACAGATGGAGATTTGATCAAGTACAATCTGCAGCCTTCCCAGTTCCTGTCCGGGTTCCTGATGGAACTTTTGGAGAGAGAGGATTCAGCCCGGAGCGTGGTGTACACCTTCCCACACCTCACCATCCAAGAGTTTGTAGCCGCACTCGCACAATTCCTGACTGCAGATAGCAGGAATACGCTGAAACTCCTGTCTGAAGCCCACAGCGCGACAGACGGGCGATTTGAGGTATTTCTCCGTTTTGTCGCTGGTCTCTCCTCCCCACGGTCAGCTCGGGTCCTGGAGGAGTTTCTGGGTCCATTTCGTCATCAAACAACCTGCCGAGTGATTGACTGGGTGAAGGAGGAGGTTAAACGCCAGGCTGGAAACACAGGGGAGGACGCTGGTAAACGGAGGCTCCTGAACGCGCTGCACTACCTGTTTGAGTCTCAGAATCCTGCACTTGCTCAGCAGACACTGGGATCTGTGGAAATACTTTCATTCCGTGGACAGGGACTGACCCCGATTGACTGCGCGGTCCTGTCTCATGTCATCAGGCACTGTGATACAATCAAACACCTCAATCTGTGGAAGTGCCGCATTCAGTGTGAAGGTCTCCAGCGGCTGGGACCGGTTCTGCACAAGTGTCAGCACTTGGGGTAACTGTCCGTTTGACGCGAACACTGACCTGTAAAATTGTTTCACTATTTTGTTCTTCCGTCCAGCAACCTTTCTACGGGGCCGGCCGTCACTGTGCACGGCACCCCTCCTCTTTTACACTACCAGGATCGCTGGTGGTCTACTCCGTCCCCCCCTCCATCGGGTCGCCGGTGGTCTACTCCGTCCCCCTCTCACCCGGGTCACCGGTGGTCGACACCGTCCCCCCTCCACCAGGTTACCGGTGGTCGACTCCGTCCTCCCTCCACCAGGTTACCGGTGGTCGACTCCGTCCTCCCTCCCCCGAGTCACCGGTGGTCCACTCCGCCCAACCCCTCCCCTGGGTCACCCGTGGTCGATTCCGTTCCCCCCTCCACCCCCCTCCCTCCCCCGGGTTGCTGGTGGTCGATTCCGTTCCCCCTCCACCCTCCTCCCTCCTCCGAGTCGTTAGTGGTCGACTCCTTCCCGCCCTCATCTCTCCCACGGGTCGCTGGTGGTCGATTCCGTTCCCCCTCCTCCCTCCCGCGGGTCACCGATAGTCGGTTCCGTCTCCCTTTCCCGGGTTGCTGGTGGTCGACTCCACCGCCCCCCCCCCCCTCCCCGGGGTCACCGATGGTAGCTGCCGTTCTCCCTCCCCCACGTCACGTGTGTTGCAGGCGTTCTCTGCACGGGGACATTTCCCAGTCGCCGGGGAATGAGAATAAATGGTAAAAGTCACCAAACACCACAACGACAGAGATTTATTCAACAATTTGCTGAGGCGCTTCCAGATATATCAGTTTCGGAGAAGTTATCTCAGCCCCGGGGTTTGTATCAGTTTGTTCCTTACTCTGTCTGTTTGTGTTTAGATTGGGATACATCGACCTGGGTGATTCAGGAGCGCTTCCAGATATATCAGTTTCGGAGAAGTTATCTCAGCCCCGGGGTTTGTATCAGTTTGTTCCTTACTCTGTCTGTCTGCGGCTCTGAGGAACCCGGACTGTAAAATACAGAGACTGGGGTAAGTCCCAGACTGTCAGAGATTGTGTTTACAGTCACTGGGTGTCTGACACTGAACATTAATATCATCAGTAATTGTGTCACTGATAAACACTGGGGATTTGCACCGTCTCCTGTCTCTCTGTGTCCCTCACCCTCACTCTCTCTCTCATCTCCAGGCTGAACAATGTCGGTCTCACAGATTCTGGAGCCGAGGATCTCGCCTCCGCTCTCAGTACAAACACCGCACTGACGCAGCTGGATCTGAGTGGGAATAATCTGGGAGATTCCGGAGTGAAACTGGTGTCTGCAGCTTTCAGGAACACGGACTGTAAAATACAGAGACTGAAGTAAGTCCTAGACTGTTAGAGATTGTGTTTACAGTCACTGAGTGTCTGACACTGAACATTAATATCATCAGTAATTGTCTCGCTGATAAACACTGTGGATTTGCACTGTCTCCTGTCTCTCTGTGTCCCTCACCCTCACTCTCTCTCATCTCCAGGCTGTGCAGTGTCGGTCTCACAGATTCTGGAGCCGAGGATCTCGCCTTCGCTCTCAGTACAAACACCTCACTGACGGAGCTGGAGCTGAGTGAGAATAATCTGGGTGACTCAGGAGTGAAACTGGTGTCGGCGGCGCTGGGGAACCCGGACTGTAAAATACAGAGACTGGGGTAAGTCCCAGACTGTCAGAGATTGTGTTTACAGTCACTGGGTGTCTGACACTGATCATTAATATCATCAGTAATTGTGTCACTGATAAACACTGGGGATTTTCACCGTCTCGTGTCTCTCTGTGTCCCTCACCCTCACTCTCTCTCATCTCCAGGCTGGGCAGTGTCGGTCTCACAGATTCTGGAGCCGAGGATCTCGTCTCCGCTCTCAGTACAAACACCTCACTGACGGAGCTGGAGCTGGGAAACAACTCCCTCACAGACCGATCTGTTCCCGGTCTCCGCCGCCTCATACTGAACCTCCCGAGACTGGAGCTTATCTGGTGGGTGTTTGTGTTAATGTTTATTGTGATAAAATATCTGGGGATGTGCGGGCTTCTCCTGTGATTTATTTCTGTGAGTGTTGTTGAAATATCAACCACAGTCCCTGTTCCTGACACTGATGTTTAATCTGTTTATTTTGTCTTTATTCCTGGGCTTGTTTCAGGCTGTCGGGGAATACGTTCAGTGCAGATGGACGGAACCAGCTGAAGAGTCTGCGAGGAATCAGATCCGGACTGAGTGTGGACGTGTGAACATCTCGGGGTGTAAACGTCACCGCCCTGGGGACGGGAATATTGTTGGCCGAATCCCCGCCCTCCCCTTTAAACGGCCGCCCTCCCCTTTAAACTGTCGCCCTCCCCTTTAAATTGTCGCCCTCCCCTTTAAACTGTCACCCTCCCCATTAAAAGTCCGCCCTTCCCTTTAAACGGCATTCAAATCCGGTTCTTCCCCCCAGTGGGGGACCGGGGAATTGCATCTGGACCTGCAAGGTCTCGGATGTGTCTTTCTTTATCATAGACAATAGACAATAGGTGCAGGAGGAGGCCATTCTGCCCTTCGAGCCTGTACGCACCGCCATTCAATGTGATCATGGCTGATCATTCTCAATCAGTACCCCGTTCCTGCCTTCTCCCCATATCCCCTGACTCCGCTATCCTTAAGAGCTCTATCTAGCTCTCTCTTGAATGCATTCAGAGAATTGGCCTCCACTGCCTTCTGAGGCAGAGAATTAATCGCACAGATTCACAACTCTCTGACTGAAAAAGTTTTTCCTCATCTCAGTTCTAAATGGTCGACCCCTTATTCTTAAACTGTGGCCCATTGTTCTGGACTCACCCAACATTGGGAACATGTTTCCTGCATCTAACGTGTCCAACCCCTTAATAATCTTATACGTTTCGATAAGATCTCCTCTCATCCTTCTAAATTCCAGTGTATACAAACCTAGTCGCTCCAGTCTTTCAACACATTTATATTTCAACAGAATATAAATGTTGAGCAGGGACGTGCTATATTCAAAGGACAGAAATCAATAAATCACAAATAAACCACGAATTGGACGTTACATGGAAAATGTGTTTTTCTGGGTCTTTGGGTTGTCACGCCTTTCATTGTTATTGGAGCTCTCCCCCTTAACTCAAGCCGAATGCTACCGCAGTAGCAGCTTCACCTCAAGACATCAACATCTTAGCAAAGCTGCAGGAAGCAGTTTCATTTGGATGAATTAATTGGCTGTAAGTCCCGTTGATATCCTGGTACGTTTCTGCATTCTGGTTTGTAAAATATAAAAATGTGGATTTTGCAGATCCATTCACTGCAGTCTATTTGTGAGATTTCGATAAACTATCCTGAGATCTTCACACGCTTGTAACATGTAGCACGGACCTGAGTTCGATATTGCTTCTTGCATCCTTAACCACGGACACTTGATCACACTTTACACTTTCTCATTGGTTTCCTTTAGTGAAACTGGCCTTTCACTGTCGGTTGTGGTCAGAATGGGGGGGTTTGGAGCGTAGCCTTCAGATCCCAGTATCTACTGATTTGGAAGCAACTCCGGACAATGAGGAAAGTTTCAACCAGTTGCCCTCTGTTCTGTGGATGGATGTTAGCACTGCCCCGTCTCTGCCTTACTCTCTCTCTCTCTCTCTCTCTCTCTCTCTCTCTCTCTCTCTCTCTCTGACTCCCTATATTTATTCCAGTTGCTACAAATTCCAAAATGCAGATTGTATTAGTTCAATTTATGAATCCTACATAAATAAATATTTAAGTTGCTGCATATTCCAAAATGCAGATTGTATTATTTCAATTTATGAATCCTACATAAATAAATATTTAAGTTGCTACATATTCCAAAATGAAGATTGTATTAGCTCAAGTTATGAATCCTACATAAATAAATATTCATTTAAGTTGCTGCATATTCCAAAATGCAGATTGTATTAGTTCAAGTTATGAATCCTACATAAATAAATATTCATTTAAGTTGCATATTCCAAAATGCAGAATGTATTTGTTCAAGTTATGAATCCTACATAAATAAAAATGTATTTCAGTTGCCACATATTCCAAAATGCAGAATGTATTTGTTCAATTTATGCATCCTACATAAATAAATATTTTGGATAACACACAACAATTGTTTATTCTTTATCCCTTAAGCAATAAAATAATAATAATAATAATAATATATTTATTTTATATAGCGCCTTAACACATGCACAAAGCGCTTTACAAATACAATTAACATAGAAACAAACAGACAAACAGACAAACTATCCTGACGGAAAAGCGGCGAATAATCAACGCCAGCGTCCTCTCACGTCAGGGTCCGGCAGTAGACATTAAAGAACACAAGACACACAGATACAATTTTTTACACAAAACAGCCATCACAGTGATTGCTCTAGGCACACCCTCACTGTGATGGAAGGCAAAGTCTTATCTCCTCCTCGTTCTTCTCCCGTGGCGCCACGAGGCGATCGAGGCTCCCAACCCCTTGAAGCCCCCACCGGGCGATGGAAAGTCCCAGGGTCGAGCCGAGCAGGCCGATGAAAGTCCTGAGCCCCCACCGGGCGATGGAAAATGCCGCGGCCGAGCCACGCAGGGCGATGAAGGGCCTGCGGGCGGGATGATCGTGCCTCGTGCTTCGGGGCGGTCGAAGCTGCTACGGCTGGAGCTCCCGAAAGCCGGTCGCCAGCCAGGGACCTGCGAACTCCCGATGTTGCGGTCTGCAGGGCCCACGGCCGAAGCCTCCGAGATGGTAAGTCCAGGCCCTGCGACCGGAGTCTTCAAGGTCGATCCCAGCTGGAGGCCGCCGACTCCACGATGTTAGGCCGTTGCGCGAACGGAGATACGACACGGTAAAGGTCGCATCTCCGTTGAGGAGGAGATTTAAAAAAAAGGTTTCCCCCAACCCCCCCACCACCCCCTACATACACAGAATTAAAAATAAAACAAAACGTACATTTAACATCAACAATGACAGAAAAACACAAAAAAAAAACGGAGAGACTGCCGGTGAGCCGCAGCTGCAGAACACAGCCACGCCCCTAAAAGAGGCAAGTGCTCTCTCTCTCTCTCTCTCTCTCAACACACACACACACACACACAGTCTGTGTCTTTCTCTCTGACTCTCTATATTTATTCCAGTTGTTACATATTCCAAAATGCAGATTGTATTAGTTCAACTTAGGAATTCTACAGAAAGAAACATTTCCCCCCCCTGGCAACAGATGACGCTCTGCGCTGTGGCGCGGCGGCCAATCGGCGGTCTCGTTCTGCCCATGCAACAGGAGACGCAAAAGGCATGTGCGCGGCGGCCAATCAGAGTTGCTCTTTCCACCCTGGCAACAGACGACGACTAAGGCATAGGCGCGGCGGCCAATCAGAGGTCCCGTTCTACCCAGTGGGCGCGGTGGCCAATCACAGGTGCTCTTTCTCCCCTGGCATCAGATAACGCTTTGCGCTGCAGCGCGGTGACCAATCAGAGGTGCTCCTTCTCCCCTGGCAAAAGATGACGCCTTAGACATGGGCGCGGCGGCCAATCAGAGGCCCTTTTATACCCCGGCAACAGATGACGCCATTGACAAGGGCGTGGCGGCCAATCAGCGGTGCTCTTTCTCTCCTAGCATCAATGACGTTATGCGCTGTGGCGTGCTGACCAAGCAACGGCGTTCTTTCTCCCCTAGCACTAAATGACCTTTATAGAAATGGGTGCGGCGGCCAATCAGCGGTGCTCTTTCTCCCTGGCATCAGATGACGCAATGCGCTGTGGCGTGGTGACCAATCAGCGGCGTTCTTTCTCCCCTAGCACTAAATGACGCTTTGGACATTGGCGCGGCAGCCAATCAGACATCCCTTTTATGTCCTGGCAACAGATGACGCCATAGGCATGGGCGCGGCGACCAATCAGCGGTCCCGTTCTACCCCGGCAACAGATGATGCCATAGACATGGGCGCGGTGGCCAATCAGAGGTCCCTTTATACCCCGGCAACAGGAGACGTCGGCCAATCGTCTGCCCCCCGGCAACAGATGACGATGCGCGCGGTATCCAATCAAAGGCCTCTTTCCACCCCTGGCAACAGATGACGCCATAGCCTTGGGCGCGGCGGCGGCTTTTTCTCCCCTGGCTGGGAGAGATATGCACACTGATTGACACGCCTATGCACACTGGTTGACACGCCTATGCACACTGATTGACACGCCTATGCACACTGATTGACACGCCTATG
>NW_027601271.1:92899-120724 GCF_053455715.1 Rhinoraja longicauda | reverse complement strand
GGATCATCCGCCCGGGACTGACAGCTGGAAGATGCGGCGGTGAATGTGAGGAGCCGGAGCCCGGAGCGGAGAGACTGCGGGCGCCCTCTGGGATGCGCTCAGGGCGCGGGTTTATTAATGAGCCGCAGCGCTGAGGTGAGCGGATATTTCACCGCGCTCTTCACCTGCTCCCTGAACTTGGACTGGGTCACCGCGTAAATAAATGTGTTGGTGCAGCAGCTGAGATTCCTCAGCAAATACCCAACGTTGTTAAAGATCCATTGGGAATCATTCATATCAGCTCCAATCCCTGTGATCTGATAATAGACGAAGTTTACAACGTTGGTCAGCCACAGGAGGATGAAGCTGCCGGAGATGGTAAAGAGTAAAACCACAGACCTCCTCCTGCTCTCCATCTCCGGGTCACTGCGCTTCTCCCCCTTGCTCTCACCCCTCAGCCCCTGACGGACCCGACTGGCCACTAAAATGTGCCGGACTGTCAGAGCGTTGAGCAGCAGGATCACAGCGAAAGGGAGGAGCGGAGTTAAAACCGTGTCGAACCAGTCAAATGCCACCCACCCGGGGTCAGTGTAATAACTGTCCACCGGGTCACAGCCCCACGGGACATTGTCGATGGTTGTCCAGGGTTCCGTGTGAAGTAGCGGGGAACGTTTTTCAGACACAGCAGAACGCCGGCTGTTGCGAGAACCGCAGCCGCAGTTTTCCCGGTGCAATATTTAGTTTTCAGCTTCTGGCAACAAATGGCGACAAAGCGATCAAAGGTGAAAGTGACGGTGAACCAGACAGAACAGTCTGTAGATGCAGTCATCAGTACAAGGTTAACACGGCACACAGGGGTGATGGTCAGGAAACTCCAATAAAAGTAATGGTATCGGATCCAAGTGAAAATGACCTCGGCCGCTGCCATGGCCACCAGGTAGCGAGTGGTGCAGGTGGAGAGGCCGCACTTTCCCCGAGAGAAGGGGACGGACACTGGGCATTACTGAACACGGTCTCCGGGGCTGAACACCGGCTCCACTTTCAGCTGGAGATCAGGAGTGTTGGAGTCGGTGCGCGGCTGCAGGTTTAACAATGTGCGCGGCTGCAGGTTTAACAATGTCAGACACGGCTCCGACTGTGCCCGACCTGCCTGCTTCAGGGGAGAGGAGATAAGGCGACGGGCGGGGTAAAGGGAGGGGAGGGAACGAGCAGCCGCCCGCTACAATAGGCGGAATGGTCCTGTCTACAGTTAACCCCGCTCACAGTCTCTGATGGGGCCGGTTTCACAGACTTAACCGTGACCGGCCGCGTTTAACCAGGGCTCTGGGAACTCGGCATCTGATGGGGACGAGGAGGGTTCCAGAGGGAAGGCAGGGACAACTTAGGATCCGGCAGCAGAGTGGCTCCGCTAATGGATTCATTCCACAGTGAGTTCAGTTCGATAACAACACACGCCGGTAGATCCGCGGCCACCGGTTCAGGAGATCGATCCAATTATTGACCAACAGGCGGTGGAATCCGACTGTGACAGACTCCACAGTGAGACGTGTCCACATGAGCGGGTGTTCACTCTGATCAATAACTCAGACACAGTGAACTTCACAATGTAAACCCCTCCCAGTCACACCGTCCCGGAGAGCAGCCTGTCCCGTGCACTGGGACAACTCTGGGCAAGGTACCACTGAAGGCAAGAACAACATTCTAGTGGGTCCCGGCAGTGGGAGAAAGAGAGGGTTGGTTTTGGCTGTCTGAAAGTAAGAAAATCAAGGCGTTAATTCAAAGATATTTCACTGAGAGGATATACTTGATATACTTCACATATTCTTGTACAACGACCATCAGTTGGGAATATTGTAACACGATCAGAATCAGGTCAACACCGGTTAACAGACAGAGTTATAAAACTAGAATTGTTCTGCTCACTTACCAGGGACTCCAACGGCAGCAATGATCACGTACAAGATTTTCTCCACGGCTAAATATTCGTACAGCTTTTCACGGTGCATGTTCTCTGCCCAGCGACGTGTCCCCGTGAGCTACCGGTAATCTCTCGGAATGAAATGCCGGGGCAGAACATTCCTGGAGATTTTATACCATTTTCCGTACCACCGGGACCGTAAAGTTTTAGCAGAGTTAAAAGATGTGGGGAGCATTGATGGAGTGACACGTTCTAGAGTTGCACTGGAGTGACATGATGTTGGGCAGTGCTGATGGAGTGTAACACCATGGAGTTGTATTGATGCAGTGAGACACTGTGTGGTTTCACCAACGGAGTGACACACTGAGCGGTAGTACTATTGTGATGACAAACTGTGGTGTAGTACTAATGCATTGACACACTGTTTGGTAATACTGATGGAATGACACAATTTGTGGCAGCACTTATGGAGTGACCCACTGGGATAGTCCTGATTGAATGATAAACATCGGGTGGTGCTAATGGCGTGAGGCATTGTGGGGAAATACTAATAGAGTGAAACTGTGGGGAATTACTGATGGAGTGACACAGTGAGATAGGGCTAATGGAGTGACATACTGTGGGGAATACTGATGGAGTCACACGCTGCATGGTAGTACTGATGGAGTGATAATGGATTGTTCTGATGGAGTGACACACGTACTGATGCAATGATAACCCGAGTGATATTCCTGATGGTGCGATGCTCTATGGGGAGGCACTGATGGAGTGGCACAGTGTAGGGTAGTACAGATGGAGTAACAGACTATATTTTATTACTGATGCAGTGGTATACTGTGGGTAGTGCTGGTGGAGTGACACATTTTGAGGTAGTACTGATGAAATGGCACACTATGTGGCAGTTCTGACGCAATAGCATATTGTGGAATAGTACAGGTTGTGTGACACCCTGCGGTGTAGTACTGTTGGGTAGACATATACCAGAGTAATACTGGTGGATTGAAGCACTGTGGGGTAGTACTGATGGAAGGACTCATTGTGTAGTATTGATGGAGTGACACACCGTTGGATAGTACTTATAGAGTGACACCCTGTGTGGTAGTACAATAAGGGGACGTGGCTGCGTTCTGCAGCTGCGGCTCACCGGCAGTCTCTCTGTCTTTTTGTTTTGTTTTGTATATTGTCATCGTTTAAATATACGTTTTGATCTATTTTTAACTCTGTTTATGTGGCGGGTGGTGAGGGGGTGGGGTGGGGGAAACCTTTTTTTCCAATCTCCTCCTCAACGGAGATGCGACCTTTATCGTGTCGTATCTCCGTACGCGCTCCGGCCTAACACCGTGGAGTCGGCGGCCTCCAGCTGGGATCGACCTTGAAGACTCCGGTCGCAGGGCCTGAATTTACCATGTCGGAGGCTTCGGCCGTGGGCCCTGCGGACCGCAATATCTTTAGTTCGCAGGTCCCTGGCTGGCCACCGGCTTTCGGGAACTCCAGCCGTAGCAGCTTCGACCACCCCGGAGCGTGAGGTTTGAATGACCCGCTCGCAGGCCCTTCATCGCCCTGCGTGGCCTGGCCGCGGCACTTCCCATCGCCGGGGGGGGGGCTCAGGACCTTCATAGGCCTGCTCGGCTCGACCTGGGACTTTCCATCGCCCGGTGGGGGCTTCAAAAGTCGGGAGCCTCGATCGCCTCGTGGCACCACGGGAGAAGAGTGAGGAGGAGATAAGACTTTTCTTTGCCTTCCATCACAGTGAAGGTGTGCCTGGAGCAATCACTGTGATGGCTGTTTGTGTTAAAATTGTAATTGTGTGTCTTGTGTTCTTTATTGTCTACTGCCGGACCCTGACGTGAGAGGACGCTGGCGCTATTTGTTCGCCGCTTCTCGTCAGGACAGTTCGTCTGTTTGTTTTTATGTCATGACTGTTTTGTAAAGCGTCTTTGAGCACTAGGAAAAGCGCTATATAAAATAAATGTTTATTATTATTATTATTATTGTTATTATTATGGAATAATACACAAGGTGGTACTGATGTTGAAAAACACTGTGGGTGTGTATTGATGGGATGGTATATAGTGCGGTAGTACCAATGAAGTGACACGCTCTGGGGTTGTACTGATGTAGTGACATAGTGTGTTCTAGTAATGATCGTCTAACACACTGTAGGCTTGTATTGATGGAGTGATCACCAGTGGGGTTGTATTAGTAAAGTGACAAACTGTGGGCAAGTACTGATGGAGTAAAACATTTTGGTGTATTACTGATAGAGTGACACAGTGTGCGGTAGTACTGATGGAGGAACAAGCGATATGGTAGTACAGATGTCGTGGCACACTGTGGGATAGTATTAATGGTGTGAAACTAAATGGGGCAGTACTGATGTAATGACACATTATAGTGTAGTTCTGATGGAGTGACACATTGAGGGGAGAACTGATCGAATGGCGCAATGTGGGGTGGTACTGATGGAATGACTTTCCATTTGCTAGTACTGATGCAATGGCATTCTATGGGATAGTACCGAATGAATGACACGTTGTGATGCAGTAATGATGAAGTAACCGACGATGTGGTAGTACTGATGGAGTGACACGCTGAGCACATGGTATTGGAGGTAGGGTACTGACATGGATGGAAAGTTGGTTGACAGACAGAAAGCAAAGAGTGGGGATCAATGGGTCCCTTCCAGAATGGCAGGCAGTGACTAGCGGGGTACCGCAAGGCTCGGTGTTGGGACCGCAGCTATTTACAATATACATCAATGACTTGGATGAATGGGATTAAAAGTACCATTAGCAAATTTGCCGATGATACAAAGCTAGGTGGCAGTGTGAACTGTGAGGAAGATGCAATGTGGTTGCAGGGTGACTTGGACAGGTTGTGTGAGTGGGCGGATGCATGGCAGATGCAGTTTAATGTAGATAAGTGTGAGGTTATCCACTTTGGTGGTAAGAATAGGAAGGCAGATTATTATCTGAATGTGTCAAGTTAGGAAAAGGAGACGTTCAACGTGATCTGGGTGTCTTAGTGCATCAGTCACTGAAAGGAAGCATGCAGGTACAGCAGGCAGTGAAGAAAGCCAATGGAATGTTGGCCTTCATAACAAGAGGAGTTGAGTATAGGAGCAAAGAGGTCCTTCTGCAGTTGTACAGGGCCCTAGTGAGACCGCACCTGGAGTACTGTGTGCAGTTTTGGTCTCCAAATTTGCGGAAGGATATTCTTGCTATTGAGGGCGTGCAGCGTAGGTTTACTAGGTTAATTCCCGGAATGGCGGGACTGTCATATGTTGAAAGACTGGAGCGACTAGGTTTAGAAAACATTGGAATTTAGAAGGATGAGAGGGGATCTTATCGAAACGTATAAAATTATTAAGGGGTTGGACACGTTAGAGGCAGGAAACATGTTCCCAATGTTGGGGGAGTCCAGAACCAGGGGCCACAGTTTAAGAATAAGGGGTAGGCCATTTAGAACAGAGATGAGGAAAAACTTTTTTAGTCAGAGAGTTGTGTATCTGTGGAATTCTGTGCCTCAGAGGGCAGTGGAGACCAATTCTCTGCACACATTCAAGAGAGAGCTAGATAGAGCTCTTAAGGATAGCGGAGTCAGGGGGTATGGGGAGAAAGCTGGAACGGGGTACTGATTGAGAATGATCAGCCATGATCACTTTGAATGGCGGTGCTGGCTCGAAGGCCCGAATGGCCTACTCCTGCACCTATTGTCGATTGCCTATAATTCTTATGGATTAGCATCCTGTGGGGTAGTAGTTAACGACTGGTATATTTTGGGATAGTACTGATATAGTGACACATTCGATGGTATAACTGAAGTGGTGAAAAACTGTGGGTAGAACTGATGAAATTACATACTTAAGGTGGTACTGACAGAGTGAAACACAGTCGGGCAGAAATGATGGAATGACATACTGTGGGGTTGTACTGATGAGAGTGAGACGCTCTTGGGTACGACTAATGGAGTAATATGTAGTACCGATGGAGTGACAGACTGTGAAGTAGTATTGATGGAGTAAACTAACGTAGGGTTGTGTTGAAGTAATGGCACGTTCTGGAGTTGTTCTGATGAGGTGACACACTGTGCGGTAGTACTGTTGTTGTGACATAATGTTGGTTGGAATTGATGGAGCGACACTGTGCGGTAGTACTGATGGAGTGACGCACTGTGGGGTAGTACTCGTATAATGGTATACTGTGGGATAGTACTGATGGAATGACGCACTGTGGGGTAGTACTGGTGTAACAGTATACTGTTGGATAGTACTGATCGAGTGACGCACTGTGGGGTAGTACTGGTGTAACGGTATACTGTGGGATAGTAATGATGGAGTGATATCGGCGAGACCAAGCGCAAGCTGGACGATCGTTTGGCTGAACAGCCACACACAGTCCTACCTGATCTCCCGGTTGCTCAGCACTTTAACTCACCCCCGCTCACCCATTCCCAATCTGAACTTTCTGTCCTGGGCATCCGCCATTGTCAGAGTGAGGCCCAGCGCAAATTGGAGGAACAGCACCTCATACTTCGCTTGGGCAGCGAACATACCAGCGATATGAACATTGACTTATCTAACTTCAATTAGCCCTTGCTTTCCCTCTCTCTCCATCCCTCCTCCTTCCCAGTTCTCCCACCAGTCTCACTGTCTCCGACAACATTCTATCTCTTTCCCGCCGACTTCTCCGAAATCAGTCTAAAGAAGGGTCTCGATCCGAAACGTCACCCATTCTTTCTCTCCAGAGATGCTGCCTGTCTCGTTGAGTTACACCAGCATTTTGTGTCTACCTTCGATTTCAACCAGCATCTGCATTTCTTTCCTACACGAAGTACAAGGCACGGCAGGACTTTCGGCCCATAATGGCTTAGCCGAACATGAGACGACCACCCTTACCTGCCTGAAGACGTAAATAGCAAGACAGCCAAAGGAGAGTCAGTAGATGTTGTTTCCTTTGATTTTCAGAAAGCCTTTGACCAGCTGTCACAAGATGGCTGCGTAGGAAGATGAGAGCCCACGGTGTCAAAGAGCAGACACCAGCATGGATAACTGGTTGGCTGGATGGCAGAAGACAAAGAGTGGCAATAAAGGGGGATTTTTTTCTCGTTGGCTAACAGTAACTAGTGGAGATCTTCAAGGATCGGTGTTTGTCCGCTACTCCACGTTTTATATTATGATTTGGACGAGGGGGTTGAAGGCTTTGTGGATGTTTGGACACATTAGAGGCAGGAGACATGTTCCCAATGTTGGGGGAGTCCAGAACAAGGGGCCACAGTTTAAGAATAAGGGGTAGGCCATTTAGAACGGAGATGAGGAAGAACTTTTTCAGTCAGAGAGTGGTGAAGGTGTGGAATTCTCTGCCTCAGAAGGCAGTGGAGGCCAGTTCGTTGGATGCTTTCAAGAGAGAGCTGGATAGAGCTCTTAAGGATAGCGGAGTGAGGGGGTATGGGGAGAAGGCAGGAACGGGGTACTGATTAAGAGTGATCAGCCATGATCGCATTGAATGGCGGTGCTTGCTCGAAGGGCTGAATGGCCTACTCCTGCACCTATTGTCTATTGTCTATTGTCTATTGTCTATTGATGTTACGAAAAGAGGTGGAAGGGCAGGTAGTTTAGAGAAAGCATGGACTCCGCAGAAGGACTTGGACATGTTGGGGGAATGGGTAGAGAAGTGGCAGATGGAATATAGTGTAGCAAAGTGCGGAGTATTTGGTAGTAGGAAACTATTGTCTAAGTGGGGAAATAATCCATAAATCGGAAGTGCAAAGGGACTTGGGAGTCCTGGTTAAGGATTCCCAATTTTTTTATCTGCAAGTTGAATCGGTGAGGATGATCAGCCATGATCACATGGAATGGTGGTGCTGGCTCGAAGGGCCGAATGGCCTACTCCTGCACCTATTTTCTATTGTCTATTGTCTAATGGAAGCAAACTCATTGCTTGCATTTATTTCAAGAGAACTTGTATACAGAAACACGGATGTAATATTTACGCTATACAAGGCGCTGGGAAGGCCGCATTTTGAATATTGTGAGCAATTCTGGGCACCATATCAGAGGAAAGGTGTGCTGGCTCTGGAGAGGGTCCAGAGGAGGTTTACAAGAATGATCCCTGCAATAAGTTAACCTATGGCGATCGTTTGGTCAGCTCCCGGCTTGCACACGGAGTTTAGAAGTATGAGGGTGGACCTCTTTGAAACATACAGATATGTGAATGGTTTGGATCAAGTGGATGTGGAAAGTATGTTTCCACTTGTGGGAACGTCTCGGACAAGAGTCATTTCCTCAGAATTAATCTACGTTCTCTTTTGAAGATGATCAGAAATTTATTTATTCAGAAGGTGATGAATTTGTGGAATTATTTCCCACAACAGGCTGTGTAGGTCACGTCAGTAGATATTTAAAGGCGTAGACAGAAAGATTCTTGACTAATACAGGTATCAGAAGTTATGAGGAGAAGGCAGGAGAATGGGGTTTGGAGGGCAAAAGATTGGCGGATAAGACGATTGGCCGAATGGTCTAATTCTACTACTATTCCTTATCACCCAATGCCCATCTGCGGTATTGCGTTCGATGCACTTACTTCCCCTTGCTTTTCCCGCACACCTCGTTTAAACTCCATTCCTTTCACCATACAGGGGTGGCCTTCAATACTTGATATTTCCTTCTTGAGAGGAATGTTCTTACTGTTTACCATATCTTTGCCTCTCATAATTTGCTATCGATCTTTCAGGTTACGGCCGGAACTCCGATGAATCAGTCCAACGTCTGGTTGTTCATACGCTCCAGGCAATGTTCTTGTAAACGTCTTGAACACGATTTCCGAAGCGCCCATATCCTTCGTGTACGGGAGCGAACATAACTGTACTGAATGCTGCAAAAGCGGCCGAAGTAAAGTTCTCTAAAGTTGAATATTGACATCTGAATAATATTCAATATCTCGCTCAAATATAGCAAGCATTCTACGTGGTGTGGCGGCTCCCGAGGGTCGGGCCATACCACTCACGACCCCTCGGCACGGGAATGGGTCGAGCCAAGGAGGCGGACTTCGGCCGGGAGTATAAAGGTCAAGGACCGCATGACTCTCATTCCCTTTTGGAGTTCCAGAGATACAGTAAACACGCTTTTGTTAACCTTGCCTACTTGTCGTTCTTTTGGCCTACTTGGCCCACTACACTGGTGACCCCGAACGGTCCATTATAGAAAAAATGGACAAGACATGGAGCGCAGCCTTCGCCTCGCTGTCCGAGGGCGCTACACCGGCTATCGAGGCAATTTCTGTAGCCCTCCCTACCTTTTGGACCCAACGACCCCACGTCTGGTTCCAGCAAGCTGAGGTATATTTCCAGCTCAAATCCATCCGGTCGGATGATACACGGTTTTTCTACCTGGTTGGAGCCCTGGACCAGGACACGGTCCAGCGGGTAACCGAGTTCCTCGCCGACCTACCGACCCAAGGTAAATACAAGGCGCTTAAAGATCTATTGCTGGAAACTTACCGGCTTCCGAGAATGGAGCGGGCTAAAAGAATCCTCCAAATGCCTCCCCTGGGCGACCGGCGCCCATCCGCGCTGCTTAGTGACATGCTCGCGTTGCTGGACGGTCACAAACCTTGCCTCCTTTTCGACTATGTATTTCTCCACTTACTGCCGTCCGACATTCGCATGCAGCTCAGTGAAGGGCCTTTTGATGATCTCCAGGCCCTCGGCAGGCGTGCAGACGCCCTTTGGGCGGCGCGCAGTGATGACGTCATGACGCTGCGCGTCACTCCGGCCGCGCCCGAAATAGCCTGGTCGGGAGGGGCGGCTGTGGAAGGAGTCAAACCTGCGCCCCGGAGGCCTGCACGGGCTCCCCCGGCGGCAGCCGCAGGTACTGCACCTGCTTTTCAACGACAGCAGGCTTCAGACAACACCTTGGTTAAGAACTGGTGTTATTACCACCAGCGCTGGGGTGCTGCAGCCCGACGATGCCGCCCGCCATGCGCGTATCCGGGAAACGCTGTGGCCGGCTGCCAGTAGACCCCGCGGCGGCCGGCCAGATTCACCGCCTTTTTGCTTGGGATCGGGTTTCGGGTAATCGTTTTCTTGTGGATACCGGGGCAGAGTTAAGCGTGCTGCCTCCTTCGATGCAGGACATTCATTCTGGGAAGCGCGGTTCCGCCCTCACTGCTGCGAATGGAACCAGCATTCGCACCTATGGCGTGCGCACGGTGAAGATCACCTTCGGCTCTTGCCACTTTACTTGGCAGTTCACCGTGGCCGACGTCTCACAACCGTTGCTCGGGGCGGACTTTTTGCGGGCGCATTCCCTCCTGGTAGATGTCAGGAGGCAGCAATTGGTCCACAGTGCAACAATGCAGCCCATTACATTAGGGTTGGGCTGTCCTGTTGCTCGACCGCTGTCATCGGTCGAATCCACCTATGCTCGAATCCTGGCGGAATTCCCGGACATCACGGCGCCGCAATTTCGTACGTCAAACCCCAAGCATGGGGTGGTGCATTTCATCGTCACGACCGGCCCACCCCTCCACGCACGAGCGCGCCGACTTCCGCCGGATAAATTACGTCTGGCGCGGCAGGAATTCCGCGACATGGAATCCTTGGGGATCGTTCGACCATCGAACAGTCCATGGGCGTCCCCACTTCACATGGTCCCCAAGGCAAGCGGTGGCTGGCGGCCTTGCGGGGATTATCGGCGACTGAACGCCGCTACCACGGCGGACCGATACCCCGTACCCCACATTCAGGATTTCAACGCCCACCTCGCCGGGGCTACTATATTCTCCAAAGTGGATCTGGTGCGGGGTTACAACCAGATCCCCGTCAATCCGGACGACGTACCAAAGACGGCGATCATCACACCGTTTGGCCTGTATGAGTTCGTGCGCATGCCATTCGGCCTCAAAAACGCGGCGCAGGCATTTCAGCGCCTGATGGATGGCGTGTGTCGTGGGCTGGACTTCATATTTGTGTACCTCGATGACATATTGATAGCCAGCCGCTCGCGGAAGCAGCACTGTGCCCACCTTCGACAGCTGTTTCAAAGGCTGAGTGAGCACGGCTTGGCCATCAACATCGCCAAGTGCCAGCTCGGCGTGGAAACCATCGATTTCCTCGGCCACCGCGTGGCTTCGCAGGGTGCGGTTCCTCTGCCGGACAAAGTTGAGGCCATCCGCCGGTTTCCCCGTCCCTTCTCGTTACGTGGCCTGCAGGAATTCGTGGGCATGGTGGCTTTTTACCACCGTTTTTTGCCATCTGCGGCCCACATCATGGAGCCGCTGTATCATCTTCTTGCAGGCGGACGTAAGGACATTGCGTGGACCGATGAGGCGGCGACAGCTTTCGATGGCGCAAAGGAGGCCCTGGCTCGGGCTGTGCTGCTCGTCCACCCACGGGAAAATGCCCCGACGGCCCTTACAGTGGACGCATCAGAGGTAGCTATCGGCGCCGTGCTGGAACAACTGACAGACAGGGGTTGGTGTCCCCTGGCCTTTTTCAGCCGACACCTTACCAGCGCCCAGAAGAAGTATAGTGCGTTTGACCGCGAGCTCCTGGCCCTGTACCAGGCGGTACGTCACTTCCGCTACTTTCTGGAGGGACGTCCGTTCACAGCATTCACGGACCACAAGCCACTAACTTTCGCCTTCACGAAGGTTGCAGACCCGTGGTCCGCCCGACAACAGCGTCAGTTGGCGTACATTTCAGAGTACACAACCTCCATCCGTTTCGTGGAGGGGAAAGAAAACCGGGTGGCCGACGCGTTGTCGCGCCCCGCCGTCGAGGTGGTTTTGGATGTGGCGCCTGGCATTGACTATTCAGCCCTGGCGGTGGCTCAACTGGTGGACGACGAGATACCCGCCTACCGGACTGCCATCTCCGGCCTCCGCCTTGAGGATGTCCCTCTCGGCCCCAATGGAGCGACAATTTTGTGCGATGTGTCATTGGGCCAACCACGCCCCATCGTGCCTGCTGCCTGGCGCAGGCGGATTTTCGATGTAATCCACGGGTTGGCTCACCCATCCATCCGGACGACAGTCACACTGGTGGCCACACGGTTCATGTGGCACGGTCTCCGCAAGCAGGTTGGCAATTGGGCCCGCACCTGCGTCGCGTGCCAGACGGCGAAGATCCAGCGCCACGTCCGGGCGCCTCTCCAGCAAATCGGCCTGCCAAACCGCCGATTTGACCACCTGCACGTGGACATTGTGGGTCCCCTCCCGACTTCGAGGGGCATTACTCACCTCCTCACGGTGGTTGACAGGTTCACCCGGTGGCCAGAGGCCATACCATTGACCGACACGTCCACGGCCACGTGTGCTCGAGCGTTGGCTGCAAATTGGATCGCACGCTTTGGGGTGCCGGTGGACCTTACATCAGACCGGGGACCACAGTTCACCTCTGAGTTGTGGTCAGCCATGGCTGAGCTGTTAGGGGTTCGGCTTCACCACACCACGGCCTACCATCCGCAGGCTAACGGCCTGGTGGAGAGGTTCCACCGGCAGCTCAAGGCTGCGTTGAAGGCACGACTCTCCGGCCCCGATTGGATGGACGCACTGCCGTGGGTCTTATTAGGCATCCGGACGGCACCCAAGGAGGACCTCGCAACGTCATCAGCCGAGCTCGTCTACGGGTCGCCGCTCACCGTGCCCGGGGAGTTCGTGCCCTCATCGCCGGGGCAGCAGGAACCGTCCTCGTCCACCCTACAGCGCCTTCGTGAGCGAGTGGGAAAACTGGCACCCGTCCCTACGTCTCACCATGGGACGTTCCACCCGCACGTCCCATTGGCCCTTCGAGATTGTGCCTACGTTTTTCTCCGCCGCGACGCCCATCGAGCACAGCTTCAGAGACCTTATGAGGGCCCGTTCAAGGTGCTGAAGCACGGTGAGACAACTTTTGTGTTGGACATGGGGGGCCGACCGGAGGCCGTGTCAATTAATCGCCTCAAGCCAGCGCACTTGGACATTGACCAGCCGGTGCGGGTTGCACAGCCTCGGCCGCGCGGGCGCCCCCCTTTACAAGTGCCTCCAACACCGCACCCGCCGATCCCCTCATCTCGACCGGTATTTGTACCCCCTTCTCCGCCCCCGTTTGTCCCTTCAGCTGAGCCCCCGCCAGACCCCCCGTCGGACGGGTACCGTACACGGTTCGGTCGACTAGTGCGACCACCGGTGCGCTTCGTGCCTCTGGTTCTGGGGGGGGGTCCTGTGGCGGCTCCCGAGGGTCGGGCCATACCACTCACGACCCCTCGGCACGGGAATGGGTCGAGCCAAGGAGGCTCTAAACTCTAAACGTACTATCACGATTTGCGTGTTTCGCATTGGGAACTCAAGGTCGATCATAAGCAATGCTGATGCTGCGATGCACTTATATTGTACAGACAGTGAGGGCTGTTGTGCCTCGATGTTGCAGTGTACTGCTGGTGTTCATCCACGGGAGGGCGCTGTGATAATATATTGCCACTGTACATGCACTGAGGTGCGCTGTGTGTGGATGTTGCCGTGTGCTGCTGATGTTCGTCCAGGGGAGGGCGCCATGACAGTATTTTGCCACTGTACATGCACTGAGGTGCGCTGTGTGTGGATGTTGCAGTGTGCTGCTGGTGTTCGTCTACAGGAGAGCGACGTGACGTAAGTACCTATGGCGGAAGTGGCGGCGCCTAACGGCTGCGGCTCGCTAGCAGTCTGTTCGTCTTTTTTCCTTTTTATGTGTTGTGTGTCGGTGTTGGGATGTTTTTTTTTAGTTGTGTATGTGTGGGGGGTGGTGGTGTGGGTGGTGGGGTGGTGGGGGAAACCTTTCTCTTTTAGGTCTCTTCCTCACGGCGCGGGGTGCGGCTCGGCCGCGGGGCCTTCCATCGCCCGGTGCGGCTCGGCCGCTGGACTTAACATCGCCCGGTGCGGCTCGGCCGCTGGACTTAACATCGTCCGGTGCGGCTCGGCCGCTGGACTTAACATCGCCCGGTGCGGCTCGGCCGCGGGGCTTTACATCGCCCGGCGCGGATCGGCCGCGGGACTTTTCATCGCTGGTGCGGCTCGGCCGCTGGACTTAACATCGACCGGTGCGGCTTGGCCGCGGGGCCTTCCATCGCTGGTGCGGCTCGGCCGCTGGACTTAACATCGCCCGGTGCGGCTCGGCCGCGGGGCTTAACATCGCCCGGTGCGGCTCGGCAGCGGGACTTTACATCGCCCGGCGCGGCTCGGCCGCGGGATCTTCCATCGCCCGGTGCGGCTCGGCCGCTGGACTTAACATCGCCCGGCGCGGCTCGGCCGCGGGGCCTAACATCGCTGGTGCGGCTCGGCCGCTGGACTTAGCGGTGCCCGGTGCGGCTCGGCCGCGGGGCCTAGCATCGCACGGCGCGACTCGGCCACGGGACTTAGCTGCGCACGGCTCGGCCGCGGGGCCTTCCATCGCCCGGCTCGGCCGCGGGATGTTTCAGCGCCCGGTGCGGCTCGGCCGCGGGGACTTCCATCCCCTTGCGGGGACTGTGCGGGTCGGTCGGGGACGAGCTGTCTGTCCGTGGGCATGGGGAAGAGAGTGGAAGTTTTGTTGCCTCCATCACAGTGAGGGGATGTTTGGAGTCACTGTGATGGACGTTTGTGTTGGGGTCATGTGTCTTGTATTCTTTTTTGTGTATGACTGCTATGTAATTTCGTTCGGTACCTTGGTACCGAATGACAAATAAAGCTCTGTTGTTGAACTGTTGAACTATTGCTACTGTACATCCACTGGGGTGCGCTGTGTGAGGATGCTGCAGTGCACTGTTAAAAAAGAACACTGGGTACAAAAGTCATAGCAGCAGAGTTAGTGCACCAAGGCCCATCGAGTCCACTCCGGCATTATATCATGGATCACCTATCGTTCCCACTCAACTGCCGTCTCCCTGTAATTGTCGACACTCTTACGAATCACGACCATGTTCAGCTCCGATTTAAAAATACACAATGACGGTTTCTACAGCTATCTGTGGCAGAATTTCAAAGATTTACCACCTTCTTACGAAATAAATTCCTCATCATCTCATTTTAAATGTACGTCCTTTTATTCTGAGGCTAGTCAAAGGGTGGTGAATCTGGGGAATGCTGCCACAGACGCCTCTGGAGGCCGTCATTGGGGAATTAACAGGTTTTTAAATTGGGGATTGACAGGTCCGTGATTAGTAAGAGTGTCAAAGTTGGGGTTGGGTTTGAGTGGGAAAGATAGGGCAGCCATGATCGAATGGCGGATCAGACTCGGTGAGCCTAGTGACTTACTCAAATGACGTATGAACTTATGAACTAATTACTGACTCCGGGATTGGACGGAGTCTATAGACATAGAAAACTTAGAAAATAGGTGCAGGGGGATGCCCTTTGGCCCTTCGAGCCAGCACCGCCATACACTGTGATCATGGCTGATCATGCACAATCAGTAACCTGTGCCTGCCTTCTCTACAAATCCATGATTCCGCTTGACCCTAGAGCTCTAACACTGGTCGCTATTCAAGGATTTGACAATTGACCCGAACGACGACGTCAACACCTTTACAAATGCCATGAGAAAATGTGCGCAGAAATGCGATTCCCGACGCAGTCTAGCCATCTCTTTATCCAGCTAATTGCGAAAAGCCACGCTAGCTCTCTAGCTCTCTAGCTGTCTAGCTCTCTAGCCATCTAGCTGTCTAGCTGTCTAGCTATGTGGCTATCTAGCCATCTCGATCTGTAGCTATTAATATAGTTATATATCTACCTGACTAGCTATCTAGCTAAGGTAGACAAAATGCTGGAGTAACTCAGCGGGTCAGGCAGCATCTCAGGAGAGAATGAATGGGTGACGTTTCGGGTCGAGCCCTTCAGACTGATGTCAGCGGATGGAGCAGGAAAAAGATAGGATACAGGCGGAGACAGGAAGACTGGTGGGAGAACTGGGAAGGGGGGGTGGATTGAGAGGGAAAGCAGGGACTATCTGAAGTTAGACAAGTCAATGTTGATACCGCAGAGGTGTAAACTACCCAAGCGAAATATGAGGTGATGTTCCTCCAATTTGCGCTGGTCCTCACTCTGACAATGGAGGAGGCCCATGACAGAAAGGTCAGATTGGTAATGGGAGGGGGAGTTGAAATGCTGAGCCACCGGAAAATCAGGTTGGTTGAGACTGACTGAGCGGAGGTGTTCAGCGAAACGATCGCCGAGCCTGCGCTTGGTGTCGCCGATGGAGAGAGGTTGACACTTCGAACAGCGGATACAGTTGATGACGTTGGAGGAGGTGCAGGTGAATCTCTGCCTCACCTGGAAAGACTGTTCGGGTCCTTGGATGGAGTTGATTGGGGAGGTAAAGGGACTCGCCCCTCAAACACCTGTCCCTTTAACTCCCCACTCGACCAACATCTGTCCCTTTACTTCTCCCCTCGACCAACGCCTGTCCCTTTACCTCTCCCCAACTAGCCTTCTAACCGTCTCGCCAAATAGCCATCTACCTTTCAAGCGATCTTGCCATCCAGTCATCTGTACGTATAACCATCTATTTAGCGATCTAACCGTTTAGGTAGCTATCACAAAATGCTGGAGAAACCCAGCAGGTCAGACAGCATCTAGGAGCGGGAATGGGTGACGTATCGGGTCAACCATTCCCTCTCTCCGATATGCTGCCTGACCTGCTGATTTACTCCAGCATTTTGTGAAACCTTCGATTTGTACCAGCATCTGCATTTATTTTCCTAACTATCCAGGTATCTCACGTGCTAGGTAGCTGTCTATCTAGCTGGATCTAACAAGATCTCCCTCTCTCACGAGGCCCACAGAGGATGAGAAAGAGAGAGCGCACCCTTCAAATAGCTGCCTAGATAGAGAACTACCTATCTTACTATCAATATATCCAACTATCTCGCCATACAGATATCCAGCTTTCTAGCTGTCTAGCATTGCATGTAGATAGCTATCTAGGTAGTTCGCTATCTTGCTATCGAGATAGGTCACAGGCTGTCTGACAGTCTATCCTGCTGGCTAGCAATGTAGCTCTCGAGATAGCTGGATTGATAGCTACAGAGTTAGATATTTTGGTAACTACATAGCTAGGTTGCTAACGAGACTAATGGCTAGATAGATAGATAACTAGATTAGTAGATTGTTAGCCAACCACTTTGACGGTCAGATAGCGGTTTAGCTTGGTAGAGCTTTGCTAGATGGCTAGTGAGGTAGGCATCTAGCCAGCCACACCAGTAGATGGCTCAGTAGACAGATAGCAAGTGAGTTTTACAGAGATTTAGCACCTATCTAGCTGGATCCAACTAGGACTCTCTCGTTCTCCCTTTCACGCGGCCGCCAGAAAGCGAGTGAGCGAGAGAGGGCACTCCACAAAGAGTTGCCTACAAAACTACCGAATTATTTTGCTGTGCAGAGATCCAGCTATCTCGCCACCCATCTATCTAACGTTCAAGCTATCTAGCAATGCAGCTATTTAGCTATGTAATAATAATAATAATAATAATTCATTCATTTTTTATAGCGCCTTATCGGGTGCTCAAAGCGCTTTACAAAAACAATTAACATAGAAACAAACAGACAAACTATCCTGACGGAAAAGCGGCGAATACACAACGCCAGCGTCCTCTCACGTCAGGGTCCGGCAGTAGACATCAAAAAGCACAAGACACACAGATATAATTTTTACACAAACAGCCATCACAGTGATTGCTCTAGGCACACCCTCACTGTGATGGAAGGCAAAGTCTTATCTCCTCCTCGTTCTTCTCCCGTGGTGCCACGAGGTGATCGAGACTCCCAACTTTTTGAAGCCCCCACCGGGCGATGGAAAGTCCCAGGGCCGAGCCGAGCAGGCCGATGAAAGTCCTGAGCCCCCACCGGGCGATGGAAAGTGCTGCGGCCGAGCCACGCAGGGCGATGAAGGGCCTGCGGGCGGGTCGATCGTACCTCGCGCTTCGGGGCGGTCGAAGCTGCTACGGCTGGAGCTCCCAAAAACCGGTCGCCAGCCAGGGACCTGCGAACTCCCGATGTTGCGAGCTAACACGCTCTCTGGCTGTCTTTCCCGCTGGCTATCAATCTACATAACTTGATATCCAGCTATTTGGCTGTCATGCTAACTAGTAAAGCAGCTTTCCGCCTATTTAGGGATCCAGCAACCTATCAATTTGACTATCCATCCAGCTGTGCAGCTGTTGTTAACAGGCTAAATAGCTATCTCTCTAACTAGCTAGCATGCTATCTATCTCTCTATCGAGCTAGCCACTTAGCTATGCACACTTCTAACTATTTACCTAGGTAGCTATCTTACTATCTAGCGAGCTATATATTTAGATATCTCCCCAGTCATCTACCCCGTTGGCTAGGAATCCAACTATCCAGCTATTCAGCTATATAGCTCGCAGTCTAGCTAGCTATCCAGTGATCTAATTACGGAGCTATCTATCCACTTGTCTCTTTGAGAATCAATCTATCTATTTATTTCTTAATCTGGCCATCTAGCGATTTACATATCTCCTATTGCTATCCAACTATCTAGCTATTTAGCCATGTAGTTATCTATCTAGCCAGCTGCATAGCTATCTATCTATCTAACTATGTAGCCAGATGGCCAACAATCCTTCTAGCCATCTACTCATCAAGCCATCTCGTTATCTGACTACCCACCCATCTGGCGTTATTCAGCTCGCCATCTACCCAACCAGCCAGCTTCCCAGCTGGTCAATTAGTCAAGTAGCCAACTAGCCTTTCATCCGTCTAGCCAGATAGCCATTTAGGCATCTAGTCATCCAGTCATTTAGATATATAGCCATTATGAGTGATCTATCTGGCAATTAATTTGCTAGGTAGCTATCTACAAAGCTAGGTATAGCTAGATCTCCATCTGTGGGCCTCGCGAGAGAGGGAGCGCACCGCATAGAGAGCTGCCTATGTCTCTAGCTAGACAATAGACAATAGGTGCAGGAGGAGGCCAGGAGGAGGCCAATCGGCCCTTCGAGCCAGCACCGCCATTCAATGTGATCATGGCTGATCATTCTCAATCAGTACCCCGTTCCTGCCTTCTCCCCATACCCCCTGACTCCGCTATCCTTAAGAGCTATATCTAGCTCTCTCTTGAATGCATTCAGAGAATTGGCCTCCACTGCCTTCTGAGGCAGAGAAATCACAGATTCACAACTCTCTGACTGAAATTATTTTTCCTCATCTCAGTTCTAAATGGCCTACCCCTTAATTAAACTGTGGCCCCTTGTTCTGGACTCCCCCAACATTGGGAACATGTTTCCTGCCTGTAACGTGTCCAACCCCTTAATAATCTTATACGTTTCGATAAGATCTCCTCTCATCCTTCTAAATTCCAGTGTATACAAGCCTAGTACTCCAGGTGCGGTCTCACTAGGGCCCTGTACAACTGCAGAAGGACCTCTTTGCTCCTATACTCAACTCCTCTTGTTATGAAGGCCAACAGTCCATTGGCTTTCTTCACTGGCTGCTGTACCTGCATGCTTCCTTTCAGTGACTGACGCACTAGGACACCCAGATCTCGTTGTACGTCCCCTGTTCCTAACTTGACACCATTCAGATAATACTCTGCCTTCCTGTTCTTACCACCAAAGTGGATAACCTCACACTTATCCACATTAAACTGAATCTTCCATGCATCCGCCCACTCACACAACCTGTCCAAGTCACGCTGCAACCCCATAGCATCTTCGTCACAGTTCAACCTACCACCCAGCTTTATATCATCTGCAAATTTGCTAATGGTACTTTTAATCTCTTCATCCATGTCATTGATGTATATTGTAATTAGCTGCGGTCCCAGCATCGAGCCTTGCAGTACCCCATTAGTCACTGCCTGCCATTCTGAAAGGGACCCATTTATCCCCACTCTTTGCTTTCTGTCTGTAAACAAATTTTCTATCCATGTCAGTACCCTATTTCCAATACCATGTGCTCTAATTTTGCCCAATAATCTCCAATGTGGAACCTTGTCAAAAGCTTTCTGGAAGTCAAGGTACACCACATCCACCGGCTCTCCCCTGTCAATTTTCCTAGTTACATCCTCAAAGAATTGCAGAAGATTAGTCAAGCATGATTTCCCCTTCGTAAATCCATGCTGACTCGGAACAATCCTGTTACTGCTATCCAAATGCTCCGCAATTTCGTCTTTTATAATTGACTCCAGCATCTTCCCCACCACTGATGTCAGACTAACTGGTCTACAATTTCCCGTTTTCTCTCTGCCTCCTTTCTTAAAAAGCGGGACAACATTAGCTACCCTCCAATCCACAGGAACTGATCCTGAATCTATAGAACATTGGAAAATGATCACCAATGCGTCCACAATTTCTAGCGCCACCTCCTTAAGTACTCTGGGATGCAGACCATCAGGCCCTGGGGATTTATCAGCCTTCAGTCCAATCAGTCTACCCAACACAATTTCCTGCCTAATGTGGATTTCCTTCAGTTCCTCCGTCACCCTAGGATCTCTGGCCACTAGAACATCTGGGAGATTGCTTGTATCATCCTTAGTGAAGACAGATCCAAAGTACCGGTTCAACTCGTCTGCCATTTCTTTGTTCCCCATAATAAATTCCCCAGCTTCTGTCTTCAAGGGACCCACATTTGCCTTGACTATTGTTTTCCTCTTCACATACCTAAAAAAACTTTTACTATCCTCCTTTATATCATTGGCTAGTTTACCCTCGTACCTCATCTTTTCTCCCCGTATTGCCTTCTTAGTCGTCTTCTGTTGCTTTTTAAAAGAGTCCCAATCCTCTGGCTTCCCACGCTTCTTTACTTTGTTGTATTTCTGCTCTTTTATTTTTATGCTGTCCTTGACTTCCCTTGTCAGCCACGGGTGTCTCTTACTCCCCTTGGAATCTTTCCTCCTCTTTGGGATAAATTGATCCTGCAACTTCTGCATTATTGTTTCCAATAGTGGAAACATCCTTTCTACATCCACTCTGTCCAAGCCTTAAACTATTCCGGATGTTTCAATGAGGTCCCCCCGCATTCATCTTATCTCCAGCAAGTACAGGCCCAGTGCTGACAAATGCTCATCATAGGTTAACCTACTCATTCCTATGATCATTCTCGTAAACCTACTCTGGACCCTGTTTAGACCCAGCACATCCTTGCTTATATATGGGGCCCATAATTGCTCGCAATAATCCAAATGCTGTCTTACCAGCGCCTTATAGAGCCTCAAAATTGCATCATTGCTTCTGTATACTGTACAAACATTCTTGAACTAAATGCTGGCATCGAATTTGTTTTCTTTGCTACTGAATCGATTTGCAGATTAACTTTTTGGGAATATTGCACCAGCACGCCCAAATCCCTTTGCACCTCCGATTTCTGGATACTCTCCCCATTTGGAAAATAGTCTACGTCTTAATTCCTACCACCAAACTGCACGATTGCACATTGTGCTACACTATATTCCATCTGCCACTTCTCTGCCCACTCTCCCAACCTGTCCAAGTCCTTCTCCCAAGTCCTTGCTTTCTCTACACTAACTGCCTTTCCACTTGTTTTCGTCTCATCCGCAAACATGAACACAAAGCCTTCAATCCCCTCGTCAAAATCATGAATATACAAGGTGAACACCACGGACACCAGAAGCATGTGGCAGGGTGTCAGGGACATCACTGGCTACAAGAGCAGCCCTGCCTGCCCCCACAGCGATATGGCATTGACCAACGAGCTTAACACCTTCTTTGCCCGCTTTGAAACTGGCAAAACCACCTTGAGTGAAAGAACCCCAGCCGAGGCGGTGGGACAGGTCTTGCAACTGAGCACACAGGAGGTACAACGCGCTCTGCAAAGGGTCAACCCACGCAAGGCTGCAGGACCGGATGGTGTTCAAGGAAGGGTACTGAAGGACTGTGCTGAACAGCTGGCTGAGGTATTCACCAAGATCTTTAACCTGTCATTATCTCTGGCTACGGTCCCCAAGTGCCTGAAGTCGGCTATCATAGTTCCGGTGCCGAAAAAAGCAAAGATCTCCAACCTGAACGACTACCGCCCGGTTGCCCTAACGCCGATTGTCATGAAGTGCTTTGAGAGGCTAGTCCTCTCACACATCAAATCCAGCATCCCTGACTCACTGGACCCACATCAATTTGCATACAGGGCAAATAGATCTACAGAGGACGCCATCTCTCTGGCTCTTCACACTGTCCTGACTCACCTAGAGAGACAGGGCACGTACGTGAGGATGCTATTCATAGACTATAGCTCCGCCTTCAACACGGTCATCCCCACCAAGCTCATCACCAAACTCCACCAGCTAGGCCTTAGCTCGTCATTATGTGACTGGATCCTGGACTTCCTGCTGGAACGACCGCAGGCAGTGAGAATGGGCCCGCACCTGTCCTCCACTATCACCCTGAGTACCGGCACACCACAGGGTTGTGTTCTGAGCCCCATGCTCTACTCCCTCTTCACACACGACTGTGTTCCTGCATTCGACACCAACACCATTGTCAAGTTTGCAGATGACACAACGGTGATCGGGCTGATCACCAACGGGGATGAAACAAACTATAGAGCGGAGGTGCAGAACCTGGCGGACTGGTGCTCGGATAACAACCTGTCCCTAAATACCACCAAGACCAAGGAGCTGATCATCAACTTCCGTAGGTCACATAACGGGGAATATGCCCCGATCTCTATCAATGGGGTCAGTGTGGAGAGAGTGTCCAGCTTCAAGTTTCTGGGCACTCACATTTCGGAGGACCTAACATGGTCCAATAACACTGCTGCGCTGGTCAAGAAGGCACAACAAAGACTGTTCTACTTAAGAACACTGAAAAAGTCTGGTCTACCCCAACAGCTGCTGAAGACCTTCTACCGCTGCACCATAGAGAGCATCCTAACGCATGGAATCCCTGTGTGGTACCTCAGCTGCACGGAGGCAGAAAGGAAAGCTCTACAGCGGGTAGTCCATAGAGCTCAGAGGGCCATCGGAACACAGCTACCAGACTTGGAGGGCATCTACAACACACGATGCCTCAGAAAAGCCACCAGCATCCACAAAGACTCTTCACACCCCTGCAACAGTCTGTTCGAACTCCTTCCATCGGGCAGACGATACAAGGCCTTCTATGCCCGCACCTCCAGACTCAGGAACAGCTTCATCCCCAGGGCCATAGCTGCTATGAACCGGTCCTGCTGAGCCGGATGGCCACAACGCATAGATCAACTTGCACTGTCCAAAACTGTTACAACTGTTCGTTTCGTTGGGTTGCTGCTGTCTAAATTACCTAAATTAGTGCATCGTATGGGAGGCGCATTCCCAATCTCGTTGTACCCCTGGGTACAATGACAATAAAGATATATTGTATTGTATTGTATTGTGAAGAGTTGCGGCCCCAGCACCGACCCCTGCGGAACTCCGCTAGTCGCTGGAAGCCAACCAGAAATAAAAACACTTTTATTGCCAATCTTTCTCACGACACAAGACCCCCTCACTGCACACAGCTCCACTCCCCCCCCCCACTCCACCATCTCTCTCCATCCCACTCCTCTCTCTCTCTCCCCTCTGCTTCCTCCCTCTCATCCTCCAGATCTTCCGCTTCCCACTTCTCCCCTTCTCTCCCCACACTCCGGGTCTCTCTCGCCCTCCTCTCACTCCACCAAACCTCTCTACCCACTCCTCGTCTCTATCCCCACAATACCTCTCCCCCCTACTCCCACGGCCCCTCTCTCCCTCTCCTCCAACCATCCGTCTCCCCACACCTCCCCACCCCATTTCTCCCCCTCCTGCTCTCCCCACGTCGCTCAATATTTGCCCGCTTCTTCTCTCCCCGTCACATTGCTCCCTCCCCTCCACCTCTCCCCTTCGCTCCGCTCACTCTCCCCATAATCCTCCTCCTTTCCACTCCTCCCCTTTCACCCCCTTTCACCTCCCTTTCCGACCACAATCCTCCCCTCTTTCTCCCCCACACTCCTCGCTCTCTCTCTCTCTCTCTGGATAAGCAGTGACATTATCAGTGTGGTCAGTGATGGGTCTGGATAAGCAGTGACATGATCACATTAAATCTGACCCCGATGTTTTACATTTGATACGATGTAAAATAAAGAATCCTTTCTTTTTTTCTCTTCAGTTTTTATTGATTTTTCACAGAGATATATACAAAACAGTACAACACCATCGAAATAAATAAAATAAAATAAGAAAAACATCAGAAATAAATAAATAAACTAAATAGATAAATAAATAAACACGTTTGAATACGACAGTGTGGTACACTTACCAAATAAAATATAAAAAAGTAACAATGATTGGTTATCTGGAGATATTTCAATATTCGCACAAACATACCATCTCGTTCTATATAACACAATCTTCCAATATCTAGCTTTGCATTTATCTAGTTCGTGTCATGGCTCAAATAAACGATCCATTTTTCCCACATCTCAAAGAATCCCTTCTTTTTAATTCAAATGTTCGACTCTAAAGGGTTAACGTAGGTTCAATATCCATAACTAATCTAAACTTTAATGAGCACTAATTCCATCTTGCTGCTCTATCCGCGCTGGTAAACACGGCAGCTTAAGATACGTTAACTTGTTATTTTCTTCTTAATTAACACAGGTTAGAAATGCGAATTAACTCTCTCCGGCATACACTTGAAAGAATAACACATAATGCTGAAAATTAAAATGCAGCTTCAGATATGAGAAAGGGGGAGTTGGTTAAATGTGCTGTGTACTTCGCCCAGTGGGGAATTATAGTTCCAGCTGGTGAACACTAGCTGTGGCTCTGTTCAATCTGCAGTTCATATTGTGGTGAACCACTTCAGACCAGCTGACAGGTTGATGTGAATTCAAACCCACAGACCAGACAGTAAGGTCGGTCTGAGAGTAAGTGACCAACTCATCCGTCTGGGCAGTCCACACAGCGGCACATAGAAAGCTGCCACACACACAGACTTCATTTATGTGCTTATTTATCAAGTGATATTTATGTCACATTTATCAAGAGCATATCTTCCATCATGCAGTGCAAACCTGCCACTCGTAGAAACTGAAATAAACACTTCAATGATCAGGGACTGTTATTAAAAATCACCAATGTATGTGACAGGCAATTATAATGTTTTCTGCTTAATCTGCATCTTTGAGAAGAGTGGACATCTATCGATGTTTAATTTCCTTGATTTCAAGGTTAGAGTTCAGTGGTAATAAAATATCCAAGGGCCATTTAAAAGCAGTTTGTCTGTTAGTGCTGTACCTGGCGCAAATTTTGAGACAAAGGTTGCCGTGTTTCATGGGGAGGGATGGTGCATTTTAGTTCATCTGAACTATTCCCATTTGCCGGCATATGGATCATCTCCCTCTAAACCATTCCCCTCATGTACCTGTCCAAATGTCTTAGTGATCCCATTATGTCGCTACCTATGGCACTATCCACCTCTATGAGGTCGCTGCACTGCCTGCTGCGCTCCATGGAATAAAGTCCTGGCGAGCCCAACATTTCCCTGTAACTCCGACCCTTGTTTTCTGGCAACGTGTTGGAAAATATTTTCTTCACTCTTTGCAAATATGTGGCACATTTCCTAAACATGGTGACGTAAGATTATACACGTTTCTCCAAGTGCGTCCTCACCAACGTCTTGTCTATCTGAACATAACTTTCTAACTTTTACATTTTATTCACTGGCTGATGAAGACAGTGCGCCAAAAAAACCTTCTCCACCACCCTGTCCCCCTGTTACGTCCCTTTTCTTACAACAATGTACTTTTATTCTGAGATCCCTCTGCTCTGCAGCACTCCCCAGATAACTACCATTCATGGTGAAGATCGCCCTGGTTTGTATTCCCTAATTTAAAATGTCACACATCTGCAAGAAACACTATTTGAAATTTCTCAGCCCACTTTCCAATTTGAAAAAGTTCCTGCTTTAATCCTTGCCAACCATTTTCAATGCCTGTGATACCGCCTACTTTAGTGTCAACTGCAAACTTTTACATTAGTCCGTTACATTCCCAGGAAACTCATTGACACAGATGACAAACAACAATGAGCGCAGCACCAATCCCTGAGATAGACCACCACTCCTTGACCAATGAACGAAACTGTACCATATGCCCCTTTACAACTGTCCACTGCCGTTATCACATTCAGGGAGCTGTGAACCTGGATCGCAAGATACTTTAATACATCACTGACGTTAAGGGTCATGCCATTAATTATATCGTTTGAACACACATTTGACCTCCCAAATTGCAACATCTCTAATGTGCTCAGAATAATCTGCATCTGTGAGTTCCCCCACCCCTCCCATCTCTCTACTTGATCTATACGCCACTAAATACCGAGTCAGCCTCCCTCACATTCCACAACCCCAGAAATCTTGGTGTCATCCGCAAACTTACAAAGCAACCCGTGTATATTCATGCCCAAGTCATTTATGTGTATCACAAACAGCAGAGGTCCCAGCACAGATCCCTGTGTATCACTACTGGTCACAGACATCCAGCCTGAATATTGCCCTTCCACCACAACCCTCTGCCTTCTATCATTCAGACAGTTCTGAATTCATGCGATCAAGTCACTGTTAACCCCGTGTGCCTTCACCTCCTGGATCGGTCTACCAAGGGAGACTTTGTCAAAGGTCCGGATAAGCAGTGATAATATCAGTGTGGTCAGTGATCGGTCTGGATAAGCAGTGACATTATCAGTGTGGTCAGTGATGGGTCTGGATAAGCAGTGACATTATCAGTGTGGTCAGTGATGGGTCTGGATAAGCAGTCATATTATCAGTGTGGCCAGTGATGGGTCCGGATAAGCAGTGAAGTTATCAGTGTGGTCAGAGGTAGGTTTGGATAAGCAGTAACATTCTCAGTAATTAATCTCATCTGTAATGAGCTCTCACTGCATCTTGTTGTTCTATCCACGTTGGCGGGTGCAGACGTACATATTTGTTATTTTCACTTTAATAGGCAGCGGTTAATGAGTCAATACTTTCTGCGGGACACGATTGAAAGAATAACGCATTATGCGTCCTCTCCCAACACACCTCACTCTCTCTCTCTCTCTCCCTCCTCCATTCTCGGTCCTCTCTCTTTCCTCACATTTCTGATTCTGCTTTCCCACCTCGTCCCCTCTCTCCACACTCCACCCCACTCTCTCCCCACACTCCCCTCTGTCTTGCCACACTCCTCCAATCTATCTCTCCATATACATCCCCCTCTCTCCGCACTCCCTCTCTCCCCACTCTCCTCCCACTCTCCATCCCCACACTTCTGCTTTCTCCCCACACACTCAGCACTCCTCCCATTCTTTCCCCCACACTCCTCCCCCTCTCTCACCGACATGCCTCCTCATCTCTCTCCCCACACACATCCCCCTCTCTGCCCACACTCCTCCTCTCACATTCCCCACACTCCCCCATATCTCTCCCCACGCTCCACCGCACTCTCTCTCCCCACTCCTCTCATTCACACACTACTCCCCTTCTCTTTCCCACACACCTCCTCCACTCCGCAATCCTTCCCCCGTTTGTCATAAGGTCATAACTGATAATAGAATTGGAGAGGGGGGAGAGAGAGAGGTGTTTGAGAGAGAGAGGCGGTAGGGGGAGAGAGGGAGGAGAGGGGGAGAGGGGGAGAGAGGACAGGAGAGGAGAGAGAGGTGGGTCTCCTCAGAGTGTTTCCCTTTGTGCGTCGATAAGGCCTTTAATGAACCGACTTGTTAGATGGAACCGCCTCTGAACTCCGAGCTGGTTTACTTTGTGTCTGTGCCTATATGAGGAAAGACAGACATAGGCTACAAGTCTCGCACATAAAAAAACCAGAATGTCCTGGTACACACAGGGTCGTGGGTGTATAGAACGGGCTGTCAGAGGCATGTACTAGTGCACCGTTTAAGAAACATTTGGACATGTACGTGGATGGGACGGGTTGAGAGGGATATGGGGCAAACGCTGGCAGGTGGGACTGGGATAGAAGGGGTAAGTTGCATTG